>NC_087065.1:22917133-22933261 GCF_963678635.1 Symsagittifera roscoffensis | reverse complement strand
ACCTCATGTCATGTCTCGACTGAACCTTTGATATCAATTTTGGCTGGGTTGATTTTCAGAAAAAAAATCAGAAAACGGACAAAAAGTTCAAATATAAACTTTCTGAGCAGCTTATACAAGAGAGCTTCTCTCATCTCTTTCTTTTAAGTGAGCCGAAAATCTCACATTTGGTAGGGTCCCGCATAACAAATAAAAACTTTAAAATCAAAAATTCCTAATAATTTGATTTTTCCGAGGGACATATATTTTTGTAAAACAATTGGGCTGAGCCGCTGATGTGGAAAAGCTTCCCACATTCCATTCTTTTGATTAAATCCAAAAGCTACATGTTATGAGGGTAGTTTTGAATAGTCAATTTTCAAAAAACGTTCAAAAAAAATCAAACATGAGTTTTCCGAGAGCCATAACTTTTTGTGTTAAAACATTGTTAAAAGCCGGTTAAATATCAAAACCGAATGGCAAAAACTGGTCAGCCCATGTGGTTAAAACTGATTGTCATTTTTTCGATACGTTCAATCCAGTTAAAAGAATTGGGGATTGGCATTCATTGCAGAGGAATTTCCTATCTGGTAGTATGTGAAATGTTCGATTGGCCAAAGTTTCCAATTCGTTTGTAGTCTACCTTTCATTATAGGTAATTAGTAAGTGTGATGTCTCAAATCTAAATTTCGAGGGAGAATTGATTCAGTGCCTCTCTATTCCTAATCTTGAAGCATCGAACATCAAAAGGGTTTTTATGTTCTGATCCACGTGTCTGTTTTCGTCGATTTCCGCCACCATTCTGATTTTTCTTATATCTCTTGATGTGAAAGACCGTGAAAGGAAGATATAACATGTCAACCTCAAGATGAGTAAAACATTAAGTCATTGCACTCGCGTGTTAGTTTTTGTACTCCATCCACAGCTTATAGAAATTTAAGTTTGTTCTCTTGATTTTTTTTTGACAAATTCCAATTTGATTCTGATTTTCATTTCCATTATTTCCAAAAATTACGAAAAAAAAATATATTCGATTAGTTATATACGAGACCTCTTCAAAGTCTTTTTCAAGCTCATTCGTTGCATTACCTCATATGTTCAGTATCAAAACTTATATGTTCAGTATCAGTATCAGAAAGAAAAACAATCAAAATAATTATTAACAATGCACAGGTTAATTGGTTATCATCAGAGGAATTGAGCCACAGAGGAAACATGGAAATAACGGGATTCCATTTTTTCTTTTTTTACTGCCTTTTTTGCAATTTTTCTACCTAATTTAGCTTTTTTTGAAAACATGTTTTGCACTCGCTAGGCGGCTGTTCCTAAAAAATTATTATTTATGAGGTAACGTAACGTAGATCAAGAAAAAATTCAGACTCGAGAGATCTGTAATTTCACTATAGTGAATTATATATCTCCAGAGTCTGGATTTTTGTTGCTCTACGTTTCCTCATAATTAATTTTGTGTTTAGGGACAACCGCCCATAGCAAAGGTGGTTGTTTTCTATAGCAGAGAGGAGATTTCGTAGGGCTTAAAAATTTCGTTTTGATTTCAAATCTTTTGCCTCTCACATTTCTTTTTTCGCCAGGCTGTGTTGACTTTTAGATTTTGGTTTTTCTTGTCCCCCACGCATTATAAAGCTTACGTAAAGTGGCCAATAAAGCCAAAATTAAAATTTCTCTAACCAGAAGTAAGTGCACTTGGATAGATTCCACTTTTTTCAATCTTTTTTCACTTTTATACGATGTAGATGACCAGTTTAAACCTAATAATCGCCATGAATTTTGAACTAATAGCTCAATAAATGTCAACTTTTAAAGATGGTTCAAAACAAAAAACTGCCGTCTGGGTCTTAGATTTAAAAGAATGGTTTACCTATGATTCTTTTTCACAATCTTAATCGTTTGAATTTGGGACTACTTTGACGACTATAAATCAAATTGGGATAAATAACGCGCAATTTATTTCTTTTGATATAATGTAAGCAGTAAATTAAAAACTATTAAATTAAATAAACTGAATTGAACCGAGTAATGCAAGTTGCTAACTTTAAAACGTTACAACTTGCAAAAAAAACTGTTGGTACAATACATATGGGGATAAAATTTAAAAAAAAAACATTTTTTTTTCTTTTTTAAATTAAATATACGAGTTTTTGAAACCAAGAAGATTGTGCTTGACAATAGAAGGCAGTTAGAGCAAGATTGTGGTTGACAATAGAAGGCAGTTAGTTTGTCCGGAAGTTGTGGAGCTTCTTCTTCAGTCGCGGAGCTGTATATGGTTCTGTCTATTCAGAATTCTAACTATCAAGCATTTTATTGTCTAGCAAAGCAATAGTTTGTTCAGCTTTTGAAAAATTGACAACAAAATTGTCTTGGCATGATTTTTTTGACAGTTTTTAACAGAACATTTTTCACGGCATTTTAAAAAATTTTCACTTGCAACTAATTTTTGTAAAGCTTTGACTATTTCAAAAATGCCAATTTGGCCAAATCGGGATAATTATCGATAATTTGTCACCGTTTGGTCGCTTCAGCCAAATTAAAATGGATAAATGAAGAAACTTGCTCTTATTACCAGGTTACTAGACGCAAAATGGATGATAGTTCTTATTTAACATAGCCTGCTTTTTGAAAAAACAACGAAAAACGTCCTTCAGTTTTTTCAATTTATCAATTTTTCTGATCATAAATGTTTTTGTCACTTTATGCGCCTCGTTTGACCCTTCAATGCTTTGCCTTGGTACAATCACTTTAGTTTTTACAAAATAATTTCAATCAAAAATTGCTGTCATTTGTAGTAACCTGACCTCTCTTCTTCACTCGCTCTTTCGGGCTTCGAAAATTCTCGGAATTGATATTTTTACGAAATACAGAACAATTTTCATTACCTCTTTCCAAATTTGTTGTACTAATAAAAGAGGGTGAATCAAAACTCAGAATATTTAGCTTGATCAAAAGAATTTCTGGTTTCTTTAATAAAATGAAGAGTGAAAGTTTTTGAAAAATTGGAATTTGCCAAAGGACAAATCGTTTTCTTACAAGTTCAAGGGGTAGCCGCTCATACAGTCTCAACCTCGTGTCATGCCTCGATTAAGCCTTTAACATCAGTTTTGGCTGGGTAGTTTTTCAGAAAAAAAATCAAAAAACGGACAAAATGTTCAAACACAACCTTTTCTGAGTGACGAAACTTTTTTCAAAGAAGAATTAGATATAGCAGCTTATAATAAAGAGCTTTTCTCATTTCTTTTTTTATTGAGCCCAAAATCTCACATTTCTTCCCGCATAACAAATCATAAAATTTTAAAAAATCAAAAAGTTCCGAAAATTTGATTTTTACGAGGGACATATGAGTGTGTAAAACAATTAGGCTTAGCGGCAGATTTAGAAAAGCTTCCCACATTCCAATTGTTTCATTAAACCTGAAATCTAAATTTTAAGAGGGCAGTTTTGGAGAATAGTCAAAATTCAAAAAACGTTCAAAAATTCAAACATTTGAGTTTACCGAGATCCATAATTTTTTTGTTAAAAATATTGGGGAAAGCCGCATAAGCACGGGAGTTCCTCGCAGCTCATTCTTTTGATTGAGCTTAAAATCTCAAATTAGAGAAGAAAATTTAAAATCTCAAATTAGAGAAGAAGGGCAAAAAAGACAAAAAATTCTGAAAAAAAAACACAATTTTGGCATTTCAAGAGGGCGATAATTTTTTGTGTTAAGAATTCGGGTACAGTCGCTCATGCAGGGAGCTTCACACAGCCTGTTTGTTGGATTGAACTCAAAAATTCAAATATTGAAGGCTGGTGTTCCGAAGACGTTAAATTTTTTGCTAACACAGGGGTCCTTCCCGCAATATGTTCTCTCCATTGATAGAAAAATTGAAAATTGAAAGGGCATTTTTGAGCAAAGTCGGAAAAATTCAAAAAAAAACGGATTAAAAAATCCAATAATTGACTTTTCCGAGGGCCATAACAATTTAAATTGTCCAAATTTGGTCAATGACGCTACTGGAGGGGCTCTTAATCTAACCAGTGCTTTAGAGTGAAACAAATTCCCTGTTTGGATTTGCCGTTGTAGAGAAAAGTCAACAAATTTTTAAAATTGTTTAATTAATGAATTAATTAAAACTGCAAGAATAAAAAGTAAAAAAGGCTTGTGAAAAAAAAACGTAAGAAATCAGGTCAAAGTCAAACTAATTTTTAAGTTTTATTTTGAAACTGAATACTGGAAAAAAAATTTCGACAACGTCTTATATCTTTGATAATTTAATGTCTGTAACAGATTGTAAGGGTTTTAATTTGATTTCGTTCCTTTGCAATTGGGAGCTGTTTTTGAGGCAGTTACAATGAACAGACTCACTCTGCCCGATAGTTCTAGTAGTTAATTGGAGAGTTATTTCGTAAACTTTTTTCAAAATTGACTCAACCGTAACTCAACCGAAGTTTTGAAACGTGACTTGAAAAAAGATGAAAATGAGGCAACTATCGAAACCAGGAATCGGAAAACAAATTTGAGACTTGTTTTAAAACAACTCAGTGAAATTTGCGCTAGATGTTAAAGGAACTCGTAGTTTTTTTTAGGAAAATGAACACGTCCGTACTCGTAGTTTCCAGCAACTGCACGTCATTTTTACACATGACTAAGAAAAGTAGCTTAATGGAGAAAAAAACTAACTATACTTTTTGTACTTTAAATACAAAAAAAACCTTCAATGGAGAATTAAATTCAATAAACAGCTAGAAAACAGAAGTTCAATTTCAAGACAAGATATGCAAACACAACAGAAGCAAATTTTACGAATAACACTGTAACAGAGCATAACAACCAAACAAAAAGTACTCTTCGAATGCACAAAAACTTTCTAGTCTCATCATTTAGACAACAACGAATGAACGCGAGAAAGCTCCCGCTCAAGAACTCAATAGAAAAAAAAATCATTACATTTGTGTCGTATTGTCAGTGTCTATGAAAGCGTAAGTTATAATTATTTTTTAAATCAATTAAAAAATTATAATTACGCTTGATTTGCATTGAATTATTTTGCTTATTTATTTTGTTTTGCCTATGCAAAACAATCCATTGCAAATCAATTATATCTGAATATTTTTTCTTTTCATAGATACTGACAATGAAATTTATATGTAATAAAGTTTCATCAAAAAATCCTGTGCGGAAACGTTCTCTCTTTTAATTTTTGTTGTCTATAACTAGTTACCAGAGTTTTTGGATTCAAAACTAATATTTGGTTTGCTTTTTTGCTATATTCCAGTTATATTGTTATCATTTGCTTTTTGTAAATAAAAGTCATTTCAAACATTCAGAATCAATTATTTGAAATTTACTTTGAATAAACATCTACAAAGAAAAAAAACGGTCGTTGAAATCAAAACATCAAAGTAAATTTCAAATAAATGATTTTGATTGTTTGAAATGACTTTTACTTACAAAAAAGCAAATGATTAGATTTGTTGAAGTTTCATAACTTTCAAATCTAGCTGGCTAAAAATGGCCAATTGCCGTTTTTAAATGTTGTCATTTTCAAGTTTAAGCAATTACTGGTCGATTGGCACAGAAAGGCATCAATCAACGCAATTTCTATAAAACAAAACTGAAAAAAGTTTTTTTTTAAAATCATTTCTGCTTTTGTGCGTGTTTGGAGAAAGTAGAGTGACAAATGGCTACAGTTGACCACAAGTTTAACTTCAAAAATGAATAAAAAGAATTATTTTTCTCCATTTGTAAAATAAATTTTTTAAAATAATTTTTTCGTGCCAAAAGCGTTAACTGAAGCTTCAAAAACGGGTTTTCTTTAAGCAACGTCGCTGTACTTTGCAAACACAAGCAAAGAAACGGCTCAAATTAGCTGTAAATGGTCAAAAAATGAAGAAAATTAATATTTAAAAAATTCTGCTATGAGCCGGAATCGAACCCCTCCCCCTCCCCCTTCAAACACTAGACACCAATAAATCAGTTACAGGCAATATAATGCAGCTAAAGCAAACTAGCTTCGTGCATCTGCTGCGAAAAAGTCTATTACATTTACTCCTTGGTTTAGAAAGCAGAGTGATCTTCGTAATATACAGTTACGATTGCTAGTCCTTAAAAAAAAAGCTTTTTACTCTTCTTGCTTAGTTTACGCGCTGTAAGTCGGCCCAGTCAATAATTTTTAAAACAGTTCTGTCAGAAGATTCAAAGGTGTTTTCGAAATAGAAAAAAGATGCAACAAACATGGTCTATCTAGGGATTTATTGGCAGAAGGCTTGAAATTTTTAGTTTATCTAAAAAGCATAAGTTTTTCAGTATCTGCTTATTACAAGATTAATAAGCTTTCGTATACATAAGAAAAACATCATTTAATTCAGGAGGAAGACGATATATACAAACTAGTTAAATTTGAAGTCGAACATTGCACCAGTTTTAAGTGCGTGAAATAATCACCAAACAAAGCTTATGATGGACCACGAAGATCTAGTGGCTTTCCGTCTGACAGATAGTTTGAATATTGCACAACTGCTCGTATTAGGGTGCTTCATTAGTAAATCACATCGCCGTGAAAGATTGACTAATATTTTTGCTCAAAAGAACAGCATTACTTAAATCAGAAACCAAATTTCTGAAACTCATGGCTCAAACTTTTTATCTTCGTCGGATATTGCGGTTGCAAAAAGGGCATTTTGTTCGGACCACGGATATCTTTGAAGACAATTCCTGAAAATATAAGCAAAATGTTTCTCTTTTTGTAACTTTCAAATGTCGCAGATAAAGTCCAAGTTAAAATTAAGTGAATTTCAAAAATTTTCTGTGATAGCCGCTTTTACAGAAAATTCGCTCGATAGATTTTTTTCCGTTACTTGTTCTGAAAATGAAGTCTACTTTTGAAAAAGTTTTCTCATTTTCCTGGCATTTCTACTTTTGTTATTAGTGTATTTAGCGTGAGCAAATTGCAAAACCTTCTAGCAAAAAAACATACGATCTAAATACGGGATAAATTACTATTCCGCTGAGAACATGTAAATTAAACATGACTATGAAAGCTTCCATTTTTTCGTAATTTGCTCGCTTCATTGAACAGCTCATGTTGTCTTCCTTTTGATTAATGAATTAGTAATCTGAAAAGGTTTTCAAGTAGAAACCTCCTACGATTTTAGAACCCAACTGCGGATGCTCAGTTTTCACAGCCGGAAAAATTCAAAATCCAAAGACGTCTTTATTTTTTGTGCCAAAGACGTTTCAATTTTTGTTTATAAGACATTCTCATTTTATGGGCTCTGCTGGTTCTTACTAGTTGCACCTAATTTTATTATTCAAGATATTGCCGAAGATGATTTCTCTTTGTTCAATATCGCATTCATATCAAACTTGAAAAATAAGATCGCTGCAATTTTCTGGTAGATCATTAGAAATCGCTGAGGGTTGAAATGATGCTCCTTGTGTTCATACAGACGTATTCTGTCATCATTTCTATTATGCTTCACATCTACAGAGAACTTTTATAAAACTGGAAAAACTTTGAAAGATGGTTAAAACTAGTCATCAGTGAACACTGTCTCCATCAGTATTATCGTTTTCCCAAATGTTCCTAAATTTATCCTGCAATTTATTGTTTATGTCACGAATGTTATTTCTAGTAAATGCCCTTTTTTGTTTGTCGCCTTTATTGCTTGAAATACATTTTTCGCTGTTAAATATCATACTTGAAAGCACCACGGGATGAGCTGATGAAAGAAAAACCAGATCAACACTTTTTAAATTTTCAAGACAAAACTTAATCTACAATTTGAAACATGACTTATTTGAATGGAAATTATTAGTGCGTGTATAAAATATAATTTACAGAAATTAAGGCTGATGTTTTCTTGCTTGTTTATGACAAAATTGAAGTAGAAAAAAGTTATCTCAACATCCATATATGTGATATTTTAATCAAACTTAAACTGAGTCAAAGTCAAGCTGAAACAAGAGATGAAAATAATTTATAACAGGATGACAGTTAAGCCAAAAAATAGAAGACTTGGCATTCATGTGGGTCATGCGAAAAACCGATATTTCTGGCAGAATAATCCGATGATCTGTCTTCAGATTACAAGTCGCACACATCATGTACTTGATACATCACAAGCTATTAGGGTATAACGCTGCTGAGCACAGATGAACTTTCAATAGTTTGAGCATTGATAAATGTACTTAAACAAAATTAAACAAGCATAGGAACGAATTTTTATTTTACAGAGGCAGCAGCCCTTTAAATTCGGATTCTAAGTCAAAGCTCTGTAAAAAAATATAACGTAAGCAAACGCCAATCCGTTATTATCACCAAATTGTCTTAATTCAGGTTCTTAAATATTTACGCTAGATCAAATACATGAAGACTAAGTTAGTTTTTTCATGTCTAAGTCTGTCTGAAAGGTCCAGTGGTTTTGGAGAGTGAATATAGAACAATTTCATTCCTTCGCTGATGAAAGTTTTTCTAGTTAATTTTTGCATTTATTGTTCTACTTGTCTAGACACTTATGACTGTCTGACTGGTCTCGGAGGGGGTTCCTTCTGGTGTGAGTTGTGGAATGCACACCGCACTAGAGTGTAGGGGAAGACTGCCTCCAAGGCATCCATGCTTAAATAGGGACAGTCCTCCACTATTTGCTTCAACACCAGATAAGTTGTGTCACGTGATCTGCGCGACATCAACAGCGTCGCCGGGCTCATCGCACCTGTAACCCACACACTCATTTTCAAATCATCATACCAAAATAAAAAAAGATATTTCAACAATCATTTGGTCTACCAGGAGAAAACACCTACCAGGATAAAAGGTCCAAAGATAGCATTTAACACAGAGGCGAAGTTGAACTTCGCATACACAAGCAAAAATATGACCGATAACGCTTCTGGGAAAAACTGAATGAGTAAAACTTTGAGGCTACAAAACTTCATAAGTGACGCACGCAAATTATGAGTTGTTAAGTGACGCAAGCCAATTATGACGCGTTAGCAGTACGGATCTTTTTCCTTTTCCCCCACTTGCAAATTTTCATGATTCAAATTACTGTTCACATTGTCCGGTTGTCATGAAAATTGACATGCAGACTAATTAGGCCATGACAAACATATTTGATCTTCATAATCAATCTGGTAAAACCACTCCTTTGACCATAAAATTGATGTGCGTGTGTGAGGTGGGTGGGGGGGGGGGGGGTGGTGAGGGGGGAGAAAAAAGATCCAGCAGTACCAATCAATTTGAAAAAAAAATTTACCAACTAATATGCCTCAATTTATGGAGCGGACGCATTTTAATTAGTTTACGAAAAGTTCATAAAAACATCCGACCCTGTCCAGGTTCCAACCCTCTTATTTTGCTGCTGGTCTCCTTCCCTACCTCTACGCTACAAAACCATGATACCTCGAAGCTAAAGTGCTATTTGTAATATAATAGTCAGTGTTAACACATCCTTAGCATTGGCTGTACTTAATAGCTGGATCAAAATGAACACTTTCAAAATGAAATTTTGTCGCAACAATTGCATCGCAACAATATTTGCAACTTAGGTTGGAAAAAAAAGAAAGTTCAAACTATAACACAAGCTATGCTTGTGTAAATACCACGACCATCCATCATACAACGAAGTAAAAATTTTTCGCAATATTTTTCAAGGAAAACTATCAATATTTAGAATAGTTTGAATTTGAGTGAAAACGTTTATTGAAGTCACAAACCAGCCGAGTCCCCACTTCCTCCGTCAGCCGGCGACTGTGCATTGCCTCCCTCCGACATCCTCAACACACAGCTGGAGGCGTGAGTGAGGAATCGCACGAAGCAGTTCCTGATGTACTCTTCTTCCGGCTGAGGCAACATCAACAGGGTCATTGTGATGATAGAGTTGACTGCCTTGCCAATACACAAGGCGTTGCTACCACTCGCTGAAACCACAAATATTAAATTGTTCGTATCTCATTTTTTTTTTCAATTGACGCAACAAAAAAGAACGTAATAAAATTGATAGAAAGTAACTTTAAAGGAGAAAGAAAACAAAAACAAAAAGACGTTATTAACAATTTTTTCTGCAGATTCGGCATGAGATATTAGGGAAGCATTGATACTAAACGTCTATTATTCAGTTTGTTTCAAAGCGCGTTTTTTATTTTGATCATAAAAATGTTATCTTTATGATTAGCATCATATTGTTTTTACAACGCAATCCAAGTTCAAAAAAATGCGAAGATCATTTATAATCTACGCAAATCTAAATTGAACAATAGAAACTCTACTGAGATAGTGGTGACAACTTAAAAACATAACGAAAGAAATACATTTCCGAAGTCGAAACGATATCCGCTAACTGAAAACCATGCCCAACTGACAAATTGTTTTGAAAAGAGGTCATTTCCGTAGAATTAAAGAACAGATAAATTACCGCTAGATTTGTACACTATTCCTAAATTTTCAACGAAGTTGAAAGGATTCAGAGGCATTAACAACAGGTCAAAAACAAATCAGAAAAATTTTGATCTAAGGAATTCATTAAAAGTAATACCATCATCTTAATCAAAGCGATTCTCTTTCAGGTGACATTTATAAATGACATTTTTGATATGAGTATGGACTATGGACATAACACAAGCACGTAATCGTATTAATTTTGACCACAGCTTTCAAATCAGATTTACTGAAGCTGAAGGAGAAGGCTTTAAAAGAGCCATGCTACAAAATAATACATGTGGTTATGACTCACTTTCATAATAGCGGTTGAAGGGTAGGTTGTGCAGCTCCACAATGTCAGGCAGCGATAATCCGAAGAGAGTGATGAAACAGTTCACTAATTGGTCATTCTCGTGCTTAGTGCCAGTTCCTACGTGAAAACAAAAACTATTTAACATAGCCAACAGACAATTCGAAAAATGTGTATGAAGGAAACCAAAAAAAAAAAAATGATCGAACTTTTTTTAACACTCGAATTGCTGGGAAAAAACAAACACGTTGAAGCTCTTTGAATTTCTAGAACTTAGATGACTGGCACTATTCCATAAAATAAACCACTATTGAGAAAATTGGATCAATATGTAATGTTTTTTTTTGCTGGGAAATCTAAAAATTAAAATTCACTTTCCAAACAAAACAGGTTTTTTTCGCACCATTTGCACATTACTACTTGAGATTTTAATTTGCCTTTCTCTGAGCAAACGAAACTTAATTCAACTTAAACATAGCCAACCGAAGATTGGAGAAGAGTAATAAACGCAAGTAACCCGAAAAAAAACACCGACTGTCTTGACAACTTTCCAATTTCAAAGAAAAAATAGATGCCCTTTAAGCTCTTTGAATTTCTAGAACACTTTAAGACTGGCGCTTTTTTGATAACATGAACCGAACTAGAGAAAACTGGATCAATAGGTAGTAAAGCTTTTATTCCACTCGAAATCTAAAAATTAAATTCCAGTTTCGAAACTAGAAATCATTCACGTTTTTTTTGCGCCATTTCCACGTTCGTATTTGAAGAGTTCTATTTACGTCCCTTTCAGGACATGAATTTCAATTGAACTCAAAAAGTGAATATATACCTAAGTGCATTCATAAATGCAGCAGGTATATGAATGCACATCTGTAGTTATTCGAGACTTTTCCTGAAAAAAAATCAGCAAGACCTATATAAGAGTCTTCACTACGTTCATTACTCTTAAAAAAGGATCACAAGCTAATCTAAAGACACAACTTAAAAATCAAATTTGAGCTCGATCAAATTTTAAAGACTTTTTCTTTATCAAAACAAAAAACCGCACATTTGAATAAGTCTTCAATTTTGTTCACTGACATCTAAAATAGTGTTACTCACGCAGTTGCTCGAAGTTTTTTATTTTGAGCAGCTGTTGCAGTATGGGGTCATAGTACTTCACTTTGAAGCCAGCTGTGGCGGCCAAGTCATTTGCATCCTAATCACAGACACGAGTAACCTGATATTAATTTACACAAAAAAAACAGAAACAGCACAAATTAATCAAAAATGCTCTAGAAGGTGCAGTTTGTGGTGATGCTAGCATATGAACTATAAAATTGCAATTCCCAACTAAGATAAAAGCTATCACTTGCAAGGTAGATCATATAGTCAAGTAAGTCACTGCTTACATAGATTTAAACAACTAATTTTTGGGTAAGAGGAGCTTTGTACTTCTCAAAAAAACACCTTGAGATTGTTTTAAACTATTACCGGTCTCTGGTCTGGCTTTTCTAGTCCGGATATACATGACATGAGAAATGGGACTCTCCTCTTCAGTACATCATTCAGGGCAGTGGAGAGTAGATCCCTCAGAGCCAAGAAGGCGCCCATCATCGTCAACAGCTGATTTACTGTCTTCCTATCCTCTTTGTTAATCAGGGTGTCACCTGAAACCAATCTATTATTACAAACCAGGTTATTTTATGCCCTAAACGTTAAAAAAAAGACATTAGACGAAAAAACTTATTGCCTTTGTAACCCAAAAAATCAATACATTACGAGCCCAAGCTGTTGCAGTGCGGACTTGAATGATAGTGGATTCCACAGTCATTTTTATGATTTTTATTATAGTATTGAACTTTGATATTGATTTCAAATTTGATCGGCTTTAAAAATTTAGAACTCCACGCAGAGACGATATGAGTATATCATCACTTGCGGGCCAAGTGATGATATGCTTGGCATCGTCTCTGCAAGGAGTTCTCAATATTCTTTCAGGAAGAGTTCTCAAAAATTTTTAGCTTGCTGGGAAATCTGATCAATCCATTCCATTTTCGAAATAAGACGCCAATCGCGTTTTTCGTGACTTTTACATTTTTGCTGTTCGATGTGGAGTTTGCTTTCCTTTTAACAAGGGAAATGAACTGAACTTAAAAAAACTCAAAAGTCACATCGCGAAAAAGTACATTTGAGACTCTTCCTGAAAAAAAAAAACCGTTAAAAAATCATCGCGACCTATGTAAGAGTCTCAACTGTGTATGAATAGATGGCCTTTGAAGATGGCCTCGAAGCTCTTTGAATTTCATGATCACTTTATGATTGACACTTTTTTGATTCAACGAACACTTAAGAAAACAGGATCAACATGTAATTTTATTCCACTGTGAAATCTAAAAAATAAAACCCACTTTTCAAACTAGAAGTCTTTCGTTCTTTCGCTTTTGGTGAGCGCAAGTTGACTAATTTTCAGCAAAAGAATTTGAATTGAGCTTAAAAAATGCATAAATACTTTACATAGAGCATTCATAAATAGTTAAAATTGAATTGTCAAGAAATAGAGAGCACGTCAACAGCATTGTTAACCCGAAAAAGCCTATATTCCTATTTTACAAAGCTTCGTAGTACCATGCCGATTATAGCAAAAAAACTGGCTTGCCTTACCTAATTTGACTGCGTCTCCTGGCTTGGACTCTATCAGCTGGTAAATTTGGTTCAACTTCGGGGCCCGCTCATTTGCCAATTTCTAAAAATAAAGCAGTTGGTACGTACGGTACAGATTTTTTGTTAACTGACCGCAGGGTTTTCATGAGAATTTCGAGAAATCTTTTGTAACATCAATAGATTATTCCGCCGCCCCGCCAATAGCTTGCCTTTAGTTCCTGATACTGAGCTAATATCTTCTGCGAGATGACCTCGTTGATATAGCGCACTCCATAGGGTCCAATCATCTCAGCCAGACAGCGCAGCTCAGTGATATCCGAGAACTCCTCCACTGGAAAAGGAATCTCCGGTAGCTGGTTTTTAGCCAGAGGTGCCGTGGGAACTGCCAGAGATATGAAGCACTGGAAACGAATAAGCAGAAAATTTGGAATTTGGATGCATACGAATTTATATCAAAGCTCTAAAGCGATTACAATTTTTTTTTCAAAAATTGTCCCTTTTCCTTTGATAAATACTTCGAAAACAAGAGAAAGGGAGCGCTTGAAATAAAAAAGTAGACTAGATGAACACCCAATAAACTCCTCTGTAAAGAAGCATTTCTCGAGCCATAATACCTGACTTGTCGATGAAAGAGCCAGCATAATTTTTTTATATATTCAAGCAATGAATAAAAACTTAGCCAACAGACAGTGTCAGACAGACAGAAGTGTCAAAGGAATTGAGGCTACCAAAAACTGACTTCTTGACACAGAGCCGAAGCAGAACTTCGCACCACTTTCGATATATCGCAAACAAAGCATGGCTATGTAGCCCAGTAAAATAATGAGCCTACTAATTCTTTCATATCACGATTTGCCTCGAATGAATATTCTTGTGAAAGAATCATGTCAAGATGAACAAATATCAGAAACTCAAACCGACAATACGTGTGTAGATGACCGTTGCACCGAAGAAAAAAGTTGCCCTAAGAACTTGATGCTCGAAGTTTAAAAGTCCTTCTCGGCATGAAAGTATGATCATTGCCCAATATGCAACAAATGTAGCAATATGAGACTACTAAGCATTCATAACATATGCTGACAGTTTTTAAGCTGAAGAAAGCTTTAAACGTTTTCAGAGAAATTATTAGAAAACAAATTTTGACACATAGGCAAAACTGCGCTTCGCAAACACTTGCGAGAACACGACAAAAGGAAGCTCTATAAAATGTAATAAAAAAAAGGTTAAAATAAGCCTCGAATTAGTAAAAACTCTGCTACGTCTCGGATTCGATCTGCGACCTAGAGATTGAGTTTCACGAACTAACCACTCAGCCACGAACGCTTAATAAATCAGAAATAATAGCCACAAATGAAGCAGAAAACAGATGCTATGAAAATTCCAAAGCTGTATCGTGATTATAGCAAAAGTGCCACCAAATAGGTGAAAACTATAAATGAAAACGTTTATTTGCGAGTTAAGTTGGAAAAACAATAAGGATCGTATTAATAAAGTAACCCTCGCGAGCTCCTAGTGTAAATATAGCGGTTATTGAAATGCACATAATCTCAATATGAATCTATTGCACTAAACTTCCAACCGAGGCACATCCAGGAGATAAGTCCTTGGCGAGGCCTGCAGGAGATGACTTCTGTGATCGAAGTTCTTCAAGGGAAAAAATTCTAAACAAAATCGAAGCTGCACTTTGCAAACGCAAGCGAGAAAACGGCCAAAATTGGGTCTAAAAAGCAATAACAAAATGAAATAAAGAAAAAACGAAAAGTTACAGATAAGTCTTGAAAAACAAAACTTTTATTTTGAGCCGGAACAGAACATCCGACCTGGAGATTAGGAATCTCACGTCCTCGCATCTGGTCAACGATCGGTTGTAAATCTACAAATATAACCAACAGGCACTTGGAAAAGAAAACTGGATCAATAGGAAAATTTTTTAATCCGCCGGGAAATCCAAAAATTACATTCCACTTTCGAAACTAAAAATCGACCACGTTTTTTTGCGCTAATTTCACGTTCGTATTTGGAGAGAGCTATTTACGTCACTTTAACCTCAGCTGATTCAAGAAAACCAGATTAACAGATAATTTTGTATTCCGTTGAGAACCCTAAACACAAAATCCACCTTTGAAACTAAAATTCATCCACGTTTTTTGGACTTGGATACTAGAGAGCGTAATGAATTTAAGAAAAAAAACCAAAATTTAAAAAATGAATTGAAATTTTTCCTGCAAAAAAAAGGAAACACCACACGACCCGCAGAAGTATCTTTACTTCCTTTAATGAAAATTATCTGAAGAGACAATTCTAACTAAGTAATACAGTACCTTAAAGTGATCCGAGTACACTGCTTGTGACTTGCTGATGCTGGTCATGAAACCCTGGATGTACTGTTTGGTGTAGTACTGGGTGATGGTGATCTGTCCGTCTGCATCCAGTGGCAGAGAGTGCTGCATTAACACTGTGTTGAACAGGCGCGTCATGTCCAGACTCACTAGAATGATGAACAACTGCAATCTTACTTTCTGTTTTTCTTCAGAACAAATGATTATCTCTAAAAATGAAACTAGTCAAATCGAATAATAGGAAACGTTTATTTGGTATTGGCCAAGGTTTATTTGAAGTGCTTGATCTGACACAGTCAACTAAATGTTCGCTTATTAATAGCTCCAAACAAAGCCTTTCTACATTAATTTTTCAAATAATTATTCTGGTAGTAGACTTAAACTGCTGCCTGTTAAAACTCATTTGGTATAAAATTTATCGCAAATATCACGCAAATTTATA
>NC_087065.1:22882251-22917110 GCF_963678635.1 Symsagittifera roscoffensis | reverse complement strand
GATCGAGGTTAAATCGTCCCTTTGACCTAGGAGCTTCATCCACCTCCAATCGTGACTCTGGTCTTGAGCCGGTCACCACCCGCTCTTTGGGCCTAGCCCCTTTCTGCATGTCGAGCTCGCGTTGTCGTTGCTGGATCCTTTCAAGCTCCGACTTCAGCTGCTCGCAATTCGGGGCATTCTCTCGCACCCTTTCTGCCTGTAGCTGTTCAGCTCTCAACATGTCCAGTTCCCTCCGCGCTTGATCCCTCTCAAGTTTTGCCTGATCTCCTCGAGCTTCGCTTGATCCCGGTCGAGGTTCGCCTTGTTCCTCTCCTGCTGAGTCCTCTCAAGCTCTCTCTTCATGATACTGACGTCCGGATACGCTTCCCCCGTTTGCTGCGCCCGTGACATCAATGGGGTCTTGCTCGTGCTCTGGCCCGTGGATCTGACTGATGGTCTGACCGGCAGTGGGAACTCCCCTGCTCCATACTCAGTATTGTTACTCAAGCCAGGGTTCCTTGCCAAGTCGAACTCCCTTATTGCTCCATCCACGTTCCAGGACAGCCACCTGGTTTGCTCTTGATTGGATATTCCATCAGTGGTGTAGCCTCCCATCAAAACTGCTTCTGTCGCAGTTTCCCGGTACTCGCCCTGTTCCTCCAACTGGAGGATGGCATTCAACATCACTGCCATTCTCTCATCCACTTGAGTATAATCCAGGTCCCTCAGACGTCTGTACAACTCGTCAAGTGTGGGTTTTTTCAAAGCCGATGGCATGGACTTCCAGAATCGATCTGCGATTTCCGTAAATTCCAAGTGATCTTGAGTATCAGCAACTTGAGTTTTACCCGAGCAACTTGAGTTTTACCTGAGCAACTTGAGTTTTACCTGAGCAACTTGAGTTTACCTTAGCAACTTGAGTTTACTTCTTGAGATGTGGTTCAATTTGCGTTCTCTTTCTTCAATTGAATACAGTTGGGTAGTCAATTTGACTTCACCAAATCAATCTGAAAATAACACCCGATTTTTAGACTAACAGGCTGTATTCCTAACCTAAAAACCCCCCTTCACTACTATAATTAAAACCCTTTCCTTTCCGTCCTACTAAAATAGTTCAATTGGAAATCTTCTAAAAACATGCAGATTCATTTTATGTTTTAGCACCATCAATCATTTAAAATATTAATTGTCATGCCAATCACCTCTAAGATTCTATACCTGTTTTGTACCCCCACACCTAACTCGAGATTCTTCCCTCATGCCCAACTCGAGACCCCCGCGTACCCGACTCAGGCGATGCTCAAGTAGTATTTCTTGTGAAGATGCACCATTATCTCAGTTTCTGCGAATAGCACGTGTAGGATAGCGTACAATTCCCTTGGGCTCAACTTCCCTCTGTTTGGGTCATACACCGGCATTGAGACCTCCATTATCCCTCTTTCAATCATGAAGTCTCGTAGTCTCGTTACTGCCAACATCACGTGTTCAGGATCGATCGTGTTCCTGTCATTGACCCTCGTCACTAGGAAGCACAGGTATTTGCCCGGGACTTGTGCTACTGATGGTGGAAGCGCGGCCATTCCTCCCAGTCCCGTTCTGGTACTCTCTCTTGAAGTCAGCTTCCAGTCTTGATTTGAAACTCATGTCCGCCGTGATACAGATTGCGCTAGTCCTGTCTGACAGAATGAAGTCACTATCCGTTATCAGGATATTTTCTGAGTATTCGTTTGGTATTTCAAACTTCGTTTTGAAATTCCGTCCTATGGTAGGCTCGGCCTCCTCCCCTTCCAGTTCCAGTCCGCACGTTTCTCTCACTTCTCTGAGTTTCTTTATCATTAAATTTTCGGTGTGGGTAAGTCCTACCCCCACTCCCCGGACAAAAATATTTATCGACGTCCCCGTCGATGATGCTGGGTCTGAATTATCTGGCGGAATGTCGAGCGGGCTTTCTGTTGCCGTCCAACCGAAAAGAGGATCCTCCGATTTCCTGTACTTCCCCGCTGATATGTCAACTTGCTGTATGCTCTGTCCTTCCTCGCTTCCGTTCTTGACATCGCGCATCCATTCTAATATCCTCAGGTTCGTATTCTCCCTCCTCTCTATCTCGCTCTGTTCTAAATCCGTCTCCTGTTCCGGTGTCGAGTAGTCTTCCTGTGGGTAGTGTTCATTATCATCGATGATCTGCCATTCACCATCTGCCGCCAGCTCGCCCACACTTATTAGTTCTTTGCTTAGGTCAACGGGTTGTATCTTGTCGATCAGGAAGTCGTCCCCATACCTGTTGTACCTCATGCCTGTGCTTTTGCGATTGCCACTCCTTGTCCCCGCTGGTATTGACAAGTCTGGTTCAGTCCACCCTGGCACCTCATCTTGCTCCGGATCGTTCCAATCTTCTTCCAAAAAAGATTCCGCTTCAGAGTCCGCGTCTATTTTTTCATTGTCATCCAAACTCAAGTTCTCATTGCCATCATTCTTATCTCTGGTGCCTTTTTCGTTCACTTCACATGCTGGTTCCACCAGTAGGTACTCTAGTCCCTCCATGTCCTTTGGTATACACCAGTCCTCTGGGGATGGGACATGAGGCTTTAGGTTCTCATAATGTGCTGCTCGCCCAGTACTCAAGCGGTAGAACCGTCCTTGTTGATGTACTTCAGTTATCATGAATGGTCCTCTCCATTTCTTGAGTAGTTTCTTCGTCCCTTTGGGCGGTATCACATTCTGGAAAACCCACACATACTGGCCCACTTCATATGGCTTCGCCTGTAATATCTTTTCATCATATTTCTTGCGCTGTCTCATTTGTGTTCCTCCTGCATAGCTCGTTTATTTCCTGCTGTCTCCTGATTGCTTCTTTCACGTAAGCTTGAGGCGACGTCCTCCTCCCTTCATACTCCGGGTAAATGAACGTCAGGGGCATCGCTCTCTCTTTGCCTGTCAACATCATGAATGGACTGATTCCCGTCGTTGAGTGTTGAGTACTGTTGTATGCCCCTACGACTTGCGGCAGATACTTGTCCCAGTCCGTCATGTATCTAGAGCAGTATACCCTCAGCATGTTCACCAACGTTCTATTCTGTCTCTCCACCAGCCCGTTGGTCTGAGGATGGTAAGTCGTTGAGTGTGCTTGAGCAATGTGTGACCTCTTCATCAACTCCTTAGTCAAATCCCCCACAAAGGCCTTGCCGTTGTCTGACTGAAAAGTCATTGGACAACCATACCTTGATATCCAATGGGTTATCAAGTGGTCACAAGTCTCCTCTGCCGAAGCTGTTTGACACGGCACCGCTTCTGCCAGCTTTGTGAAGTGATCAATTATAACCAGTATCTGGTTATACCCCGACTCCGTCATACAGATCTTCTGATGGTCTATTTGCACCACTTCATTAAATTCCGAGCTTTCCACCGACTTGAGTGGGAATTTCACTTCCTTGGGTCTTTCACTTGCAAGCATGCCAGGCATGCAATTACCCACCTCTCACAGGCTTTCCTCAATCCTGGCCAATCAAACCTGTGAAGTATCCTTTGTTGCACCTTGTCTATCCCCTGGTGCCCCATTTGGTCATGTGATCTGAACAGCACCTCTGTCTGGTACAATTGTGGTAATATGATGAGGTTGTGTTTGTGTAGTATCTTGTCCTCGTCTTTTCTCTTGCATGCTACCACCCCGTCAGCCGTGTGATAGAGTAACTCTTTCCTCTCTTTGTAGAACTGGCTCAGGATCTTGTAGCTGTCTTCTTCAAGTTCCCCTTTCTCCTTGGACCCCATTCGGATCCATTTGGAGAGATTGCTTGTCATCTTGTCATTCTTCTGGGCTCTTATCAGGTCCGACAGCCTATATCTCGCCTTGACATGTTCCTTCAGCGCCATAATCTGCCCATTCATCTCCCCAGGGTTGTGGACGTCGTCCTTCAGCTTCACGCACACTATCCTCCTTACTACCTTCTTGTCATCTTCTGGCACCAGATTTGTTCTCACATTTGAACTGCATGATAGTTCCCTGAATGGCTTCCTCGAAACTGCAATCCTTTCAAGTTCTTCACCACCTCGTATTTCCTGCACGTCCAAGTTGAAGGTTCCTGAGGACGGATCTGTTTGTAATTCCCTGTCGTGGTGTCTGATCTTTTCTTCTGCCAATATCATGCAGAGATTATATTGATTGTCACTGCTCGCTTCCGAGTCCTCATCCCACATTTCACACTCCCCGGACAAATTTTCTCCTTCAGTGTTTTCTTCTTCCGTGGACGTGGACCGCTCCCCGGACTCTTGACCTAGTCCCAGGTATTCAGCTTCTTCCTTGAACTCCACTCTCTTTCTCCTAACTCTGGTCTGTTCAAGTAATTCGGCTGGGATCTTTTCAACCAGTGATTGCACCACTTCCTTCCCATCAAGTTTAGTCACCTTCGAGGTATTTCCATCACTAGCTGTCCCGCTCTTTCGCAGTATTGTGACCTCAGGTTCCTCCTTACAGCTTTCTTGAATCACGGGCTTATCATCTGCTAGGTTCTCGAGTAACCTCTTTAAGTCATCGTCTATTTGTGCTTCCCCCGTCTCTACCTGGTTGAGATCGTAGCCTTTTGCTTTGAGCGTCTTCCTCACGATCTTTGACTTGAGCATTATTCCTATCGGCATCCCTCGGTTCTTTTTCAAGATTGTTTCTTTCGTAGTATCTTTTGGTAACTCGGGGTGATCTTCTATTGGTTTGCCTGATTTGTCCAACCATCTCGTGAGAGGAAGACTGTCATACGTTTCCTTGTCCATAAAGGAGAAGCCATCCTTGATCTCAGGTCTATCTGCCTCCTTCTGTTCTTGTCTCTCGTAGAACTCCGTCTTCTTGCTCAAGCTGTCAGCATTTTGATGTTTGTCTTGTGTTCTATGCTCAATTATCATATTGTATCCGTCCAGGCGAACTATCCACCTCCCAATGTAAATTTGGTCCATTGAGTACGTCTTCAGCCAGCTTAGTGCCCTGTTGTCGACTCGCAACTTGAATGGCTCACTGCCTAGGTATGCCCTATATTTCTCGACAAAGGTAACCACCGCGAACATCTCTGCTTTCGGTGCTTCGTACTTCATTTCCGTGTCACTTAGGACTTTGCTCCCGTACGCTATCGATCTCAAGACTGTCTTCCCGTTCCACTCTTGTTCCTGGTGGAGTATTCCCGATATCGCTACTACCGACGCGTCCGTATCCAGCACGTACATTCCTTTCTCTGTTGGCATCCCTAGTACTGGTGACTCGCACAACTCTTTCTTTATTCTCTGGAATGACTCTTCCGCTGCGTTGTTCCACGTGAACTTCTTGCCCTTGTGCCTCATTAGTTGTTGCATCGGTTATACCTTGTCCGCGTAGCCCTTGATGAACTCGCGAAACCCAGGAAGCTCATCAATTGATGTTCCGTCTTTGGCGATTTCCAAGTCAGAACTGCTTCTACTGCGTCTGGATCTGGTCTGATGCCGTGTTTGTCCACCATCCTGCCCAAGTATTTTATCGAGTCCTTGAGTATCTCACACTTTGATGGTTTGCACTTCAGCCCCGACCTCTTCATACACGCAAATACTTCGTCAAGTCTCTCAATGTGGTCCTCTAGTGTGGGTGTCGCTATTACCACGTCATCCACATAGCACATTACCAGATTGCCATACTTCTTCGTCACGCCTATCAGCGCGTGTGCCATCAACCGCTGAAACGTGGCTGTGGCATTGCAAAGTCCAAACGGCATCCGTTTCCATTAAAACAGACCCAACTCGCATGCAAACCCTGTCTTGTCCCTATCCTGTTTCCTGAGTGGTACCTGCCAAAAGGCCGAGCCTAAATCAAGAGTCGTAAAAAATTTTGCATCACCTAACTTCGAGAGACTCTCATCAATCCTAGGTATGGGATAGGCATCCTTCACCGTGACGGAGTTCAGGTATCGAAAGTCACAACAAAACCTCAACTGGTCGCCTTTCTTTTTGGCCATCACTACTCCACACGCCCACGGTGATTTGGATGGTTCTATCATGTCATACTCTAGTAGCGTCTCAATCTCCTTTCTACACGCATCCGATTTGTGTGGGGTCATGCGCCTCGCCCCCTCCCTGTGCGGTATTGCGTTTTCCTCAAGTTATATTTCATGCTCAACAAAATTACAACACCCGATGTCTGCTTTATGTCTTGAAAAAACCTCTTCGTTCCGTTCTAGTACGTCCTTGATGGCTTCGAGCTGTTCGTCCGTTAACTTGCCTCTTAAGTGTTCAATTTCCGGTAGGACCGGTTTATCACTCTGTATTTCGTCTAATGTGGGCCGTTCCGGGAAATTCGAACAGCTCGATAGTCCATCGTCTGTCTTCACAAGACCTGATGAATGTTTTATTTTACTCAATCGTCTCAAGATACAAAATTTGTCCCTATGATTGGGACAATCAACAACTTCATTTTGTTTATGGTTTTCAGTCATTTCATATCGAGTTTTTACAGGTAAAGCATATCCCAGTTTCCTCCCCCTCTGTATCGTGATTAGCATGTCAAGGGTATTTAACAAGACACTCACGCAGAGGCCGCTCTTCGTGATCGAGAAGGATCTTCCTAAAACAGCAGCACTTTGACTATTTGGATTTGGGACTATGCATACCTGCTTGTTGTCACTTAGTTCATTGTAATTTTTCATTCGTAAGCTTACGATCGCCGCCTCGTTCGCCTTTAGCCTCACCCTCCTACTCAAGAATACCGGTGCTTTGGTTTCATTTGCCATTATTAAATTTACCGGTTTGATTGCGTACCTCCTATCCGGGTTCCGTATCCTGAACATTGCATTGTTTAGATCAATCGCTACGTCAAAGTTCCTGATGAAGTCTCTGCCTAAAATGAATTGGTCAGACTCATCTAGGTTTTGTACCACAAGAAAGCTCATCCACAGGTTACGTTCCCCCAGGTTGAGGGCTATTATCGGCGTTCTGCCCAACACCCGCAGGGCCCCTTTGTTTGCAGCTGACAACCGTATTCTCGAATCTATCGAGTCATCTTTGTTGAAGCCCATTCGTTTCCAAGTTTCGATTGGTATGACACTCAAGACTGCTCCCGTATCAAGTAACCCACGTAACTGAGTCTTTTTACCACTTATGTCTAGCACATGTGCTGTCACATCTGCCTCTGTCCCGATGTGCATTGCATCTTCTTCAAGCATGGCGCAGTGTCCAATCGATCTCACTTTCAACTCTTCTTTTCCCACGTAGATTTGCCCAATTAGGTCTTCATCACATGTTATCATTGATTTCGTATAGATGTTGATTCCATCTATATTTAGCATCACCTCATGTGGACCATAAGCTTCTGTGTACCTGTTATCAACACGTACCGACTTGCTACCCCCTCTCGTGAGTAGTGCCCTCAATGCTCTAGAAGTCGTCTGTGGGCTTATGCAACTCAAGTAATCTGCGTACACATCAATGTGCTCTATTGTCTGATCACTAGGTTCGTTCAAGTTTCTCGTTACTTCATGGCCGCCCACAGTGATTATTGACATTATTCTTGCCCCAATCTTTGTTATGCCAAATGGCTTTCCTGTAACCATCTTTACAGTGTTACAGTTTCCATTTCTTGTCGAACCCTCAGCAGCTTCTGGTATTGTTTGTGAGCAACTTAATGCTTCGTTCATTTTCTGTCTTTCGATTTCTTGCTTCAGCCGTTGTTCTGTTTCTTTCGCTGCCAGGTCCTGTTTCACTTTGTTGATAGCCTCCGCTGCCGCCTTCTCATAATTTATTTCTAGGGCGTTCTTTGCCGTGGCCTCTATTGCACTATTACATTGTGTTACCGCCTTCACTGTTTTTGTCGGTAGCTCGGCACTTGGCCTTTCTTGGTTTTTCGTCTCAAATTCACCTAGTCTGTTTCTCTGGTTCTGTACCGCTGCTAGCGCCAACTTGTGTTTTGGATGACTCTGACTCTTAACCGCCTCCCAAAACAACGGACAGTCCATCCTGAAGTGCCCCTCTTGGTTGCAGAAGAAGCATCTTGCACCTATTTTGATGATCAAGCCACTATAGAACTCGTGTTCTTCCATCTGGCTCATATCTTCCTCATCGGGTGCATATCCCAAACTCTTCATGCCCTGTTTGTATGTCCTGCAATCCGCCACATGATGATCAGCTGACCCGCAGTTAGCGCATGATCTGCGTTTGTCCATGTCATCTCTGGGTTTGTACCATGACGACCTTTGTGGCTGACTAACCCCCCCCCCCCCCTGTGTATTCCTGTTGTCTGAGTACGAGTATTTCTTGGGTTTCATCAGCATGTACTCTCTTGACTTCTGCCTCATCTCTTCCGGAGTTGGTGCACTGTCTTTCGACAATGTATAGTATGTTGCTAACATCGTTCTCAAGTCATCACTCTTTACCCCATCAATGAACTTTGAGGCGATGCTGAAGTTCCTTCGATTGGTAGACTCTTCCGGGTCACTCCTTCTTCTCAAGCTCTCAAGATCATCTAGGAACCTGTCTATCGATTCATCGTCCCTTTGTCTTCTCTTTTCAAATCGCATCATCGCTTGATGACCCTTCATGCCTGAGCCGAATCGATTTAACAATATTTCAAAGATTTTGTCAGCTGTATCGCGTTCTTCTTCTTTCTTCGCAACCACGCATTTCAATGCTGTGCCTTCCAGATTGCTCAGTATCGCCGTGCATGCTTGTCTCTCCTCGTTCAAGTTGTCTTGTTCCAAGTGCAGCCTCATGACTTCTACCCAAGTGTCAATGCATCCATCTGAATCGTCTTTGAATTCTTTTGGTTTCTTGAAAGTTTTTCTGGACTTGTTGCTTCCTCTGTCGCTCGAATCGGTGTTCCTTGTAGCAAAGGCCTCTAGTGTCCTGTTCATCATTTCCCAGGTGCTTGCCCATGTCATCGCATCCGGTCCCACGTTGTTCTGACTCGTGGAGTCTCCTGGACCACTAGTTGTGTTCGCTGTTCCATTTTTTATAATAGCCCTGGCCCCCACCGGTGCTGTAATCGCGGCCTCGCGGGTTGCTGGTAACGGTGTTGACTGTCGCTTGTTCCTTTGTGGTTCCACGAAGTCAACTCTATTACCTTGTGTCCGCTCTGCCGCTGGCCTGTCTTGTGGTGTTGAATTCCTCAAGATTGCGTCTAACTTTGTCTAAATAGCACTTGAGCTCTCAGCCTGGTCCCTACTCATCGTATCCATTCTCGTTTCCAAACTTCCCAACTGGCTATTCACTGCGTCATATCGCTGCTTCATTTCTAGCATGTCTTTTCTGATGATCTTGTCTCGCTCTCCATCAGTGGTTTCTACTTTGTCAGACATCTGCTGAAGCTTTTCCTCCGTTGTTCTCGCTAGATGGAAATAGTTGTCCAGGTACTCATGTTTGTTGTTCCTCATTTCCTTCCTTGTCAAATTTCTATCGACTTCGCTGTGCTTCAGTTTCTCATCTATCTGATCTAGCTTTGCCATCAAATCACCTAGCTCAAGAGTAGCTGTTCCATGGTCAGTTGTTGTCCTGTTGTTGGTTGCTGTTCCCGGTCTGAATTGGTCTGCGTTTTGGTCGGTGTCTGTCGTTCTCGTGCAAACTGTTCCGAATGTTTTGCCTTTCTCGGTTTTTGTCTCCTCCACTGCTGCGTCCTTCGATCTCATTCCGACCATCATCGCTAACCTTTCAGTAAAAGATGTTCTCTTCTGAGACTCATCCTTCACCGTTTCTGGCGTGTTGCTTGTTGTGTCTTCCACGTTGTCTATCGGTGAGAACGCCATGGGCTTCAGATTAGGTTCTTCCGCATTGGGCATCGGAGTTGACTCTGTCGTTTTCTTTCCCACTTCATCCACACTTTGATCTGGTGTCTCTAGATCAATCTCGATGGTGGGTTCTACTCGTTCCCCTTCCGTAGCCCTCCTTTGCTCTGTTCTCCGTAGTACTCCTCGTGTTGACCATACTAACTGAAAAGTTCTTCTTTGTTACCTTCGGACCCATTGATGTTGTTTTACGTAGCGACGAATTATACTTTGTTCTCGCCTCGGTAGATCTTTTTTCAGCTACCGGTACCCTGCTCCGCCTCATTATGTACAATTGTTCCTATTTACAGTATTACTATCTACAAAATTCTACTCTAAGGTTAAAACATCTTTTGACAAAATTTTATAAAAAGAAATTGACAATTTGTTAAAAACAACTTTTCCAAAGCTCTTGAAAATTCTATATGTTAGGATTGGATAGAGAATTTGAATTTACAATTGGTTACTTCACCCTGACTTAGTACTCTTTTAGTACCCCCCTTCTTTATGCTGTTCCAAGACTTTCTCTCTACCGTCTCAAGACTATTCAGTGCTGTCCCAGTACTTCTTGTTAGTGTCCCAAGACTAATGTCCCAAGACCAATGTCCCCAGACTAGTGTCCCAAGACTGATGTCCCAAGACCAATGTCCCAAGACCACTGTCCCAAGACCAATGGCCCAAGACCAATGTCCCAAGACCACTGTCCCAAGACCAATGTCCCAAGACCACTGTCCCAAGACCAATGTCCCAAGACCACTGTCCCAAGACCAATGTTCCAAGACGAATGTCCCAAGACCAATGTCCCAAGACCAATGTCCCAAGACCAATGTCCCAAGACCAATGTCCCAAAACCACTGTCCCAAGACCAATGTCCCAAGACCACTGTCCCAAGACCAATGTCCCAAGACCACTGTCCCAAGACTGTTTCGTACCAAGACTGCTCTGTTCCAAGACTGTCCCAAGGCTGCACTGTCCCAAGACTGCTCTGTCCCGAGACTGTCCCAAGACCGTGTTGCTCGAAGACTGTCCCCAGACTGCAATGTCCCAAGACCTCTTCGGTACTGTCCCAAGACTCGTCACTGAGTGTCTGGATGTCGGGTCTCTTCTTCTTCGTTGTAGGGACTGTTGAACCACTGTTCTTTTTACCACCACTTGAGCTCTAGTGAAATTTTTCCCAAAATCCCTATCTTACTGGTCAAAACCCAAATACTGATCCCCCTGTATTTGAAACCCTAAATTCCCCGAAAGTATCTTGTGATCACCTATTCGTTAAAATACCAACAACAAATTTTTACCAAAACGTAAAAGTTTAAACTGGAAAAATTTCAAAAACAGATGGATGAATTCTCCTGAAATTCAAGGTTGACCAATGTCAATCTTTGTCCGAAAAATGTCTGGTACCCGATTGCCACGCGTTTTCCTCCCACCTGCTAGCGATCCTATGGGGTATCACAAAAACTGTCTATGTCCGTTCCCCCGTACCGATCCGACTAGGGTACCTACCTTAACCTGGTTTTAATTTTGGATATCCGCTTCTTATAACCAACGCGTGTGAATATCTAATGTAACTAAATCGACGATGCCGAACAATTAGTTACTCTAACGTGTCCCCCCTTTTTACAATTTACAACCGCTAACCTCTAACTTAACCAGCCCCCCTGCTAACCCCCCCCCCCCTCTTTAGCCCCCCTCTTAAGCCGAAAAGTCCCTTAAGCAGCGGGTGCTAAACCTCTCGAGAGAAAACCGTAGACCTGTTTCCAGGCCTGCTTGTGCAAAAACTTCCTCAAAACAACGGGGCTCCGCTTATCCAATTTTACACTTATCTCCTATAATGTAATGTGGATTCTAACGATACCCGCTGCCCAACTTGAGAACACCCCTGTGCGTCCTCTTGTAGTGATCCTGTGTTGGTTGTCTCTGTTCTGCACTTGACAGCAGCACCACTTTCCCACTTGGCTGGTCACCTCTTCCAGTCAAGTTTCCAGTGGGTTCAGCTCAGTACTTCTGAACCACTTTCCCACTCGGCTGGTCACCTTTTCCAGTCAAGTCTCCTAGTGGTCCGGTTCGATCCTTGTGAACCACTTTCCCACTCGACTGGTCACCTCTTCCAGTCAAGTCTCCTAGTGGTCCGGCTAGGTTGCAATCTATCTGAAAACCCTTAACAACGCCCCCCACTCGGGCACCTTATTGAAGTCACTGGTTTAAATTGCTAGATTGATCGAAACAATCGGTCTTATAAAACAGTATGGGTATACTATTTAATTAATATAAAGGTTTGATCCAAATGGTCCGGTATCAAAGTCACTGTCTTTTCGTTTTATGGTTTTTGTTCCTTTTTCTATACTTTTTTCTTGTTTTTGTTTCCTTAGTTGCCCCCCATTACTCGGTTAGCTAGGCCTCGTTCGGAGAGCGTACCAGGTAGTTTTCTCAAGTTTTCTTAAAAAGCTATCACGGTACAACCGGAAGGCTTACACGTTCCCGCTGAACCGTACCACCGGTACTCTAGAATGGGCATGCAGCCCGGAGCTGTGTCAAGTGGGTTCGATTCCGTAGTCATGATGTCGTAAAAACACCCAGGAGCGCCATAAAAACACTATGTAACAGTCGCCTACTTCGGTCACATATGAGGCTTAAGAAAAATAGGCCCTATAATCATTGGCTCAAGAGTCAGGGACACTATCTCTTGTGTTTTTCTACCTCAAGAACGGTCGGAGCCAATTCAGTTCGCTTGCGACATGAGACTAGAGCCCGTTACAGCTTAAAGGCTACTACCAAAATATCCCCCCACTCTAGAAAATAAGAACGTTCCCATACTTAGGTCTCAAAATACCCAAAATACACGAACGCCGTTAAAAACAGGGTCGGAACAATCCGTTAAGTTACTTTTTATTGGACAGTGGAACTTTGATCCATTTCAGATGGATCAACCTAAAACTCGCCTTATCTCAACATAACAATAATAAAACACACTCGAGAAAATTAAATTAGGGACTCACATGTTGATGCACTCGAGTACAAGGAATAATTAGATTGATAAGCAACTCAAGAATTGGATAATATAACTAGATAAGTTTAATACTGATCAGTTTTGATAACAAAAGTAAATTCTGACTCTAGAATCTGAGTTTTTGTATGAACCATTGGGACACTCAAGCTGTCCACCTTTCCATTGAAGGCTCACTCTCGTTCGTTTTGAATAGTTGTTCTCTCTTCTTTTTATTATTTCTCCTCCTATTTCAGGATAGGACAGCTCTACTCGTGTCTTATTTTGTATCGGGAAATTGCGAATATCAGTTTCCCGCTGTTTTATTCAAGCTTTTTCCCGCGATTGTAAATCGGTCGTTCTGATTTTTCACTTTTTGTGTTTTCAGTTGGTGCGAGAAAACTGAGCATGACAGGCTCCATTCGAAATTTTGAAAATAAAAACTTCACTCCAAAATCACGTATTTTCATGTCCCTCAAGGTCAAACTTCCAGATATGACCGACTGGCACATAACCTCCGAGATTGCACGATTGGGACTTATGACATAGCAGTCAGAATAATTGAAAAAATTCCAAATTTTTTAGAGTCCAAGTTGCTACGAAAACTCAGGCGGCAAAGCAAACAAGCAAACGATAGTCCCAAAAGCAGAAACCATTGGGCAAAAAACTGATACACCCTCCCCCCCCCCCGCCGCTCGAACTCTATGTCTATCAATCAATTACGGCATCTGCGATGTCAATTTTTTAGCTGGTATTCTGATTTCTTATCAGTGGGTTCACGATTATTTCAGTTCAAACTTGGGCGCTATCACTGTTAAATTAAAACAAACTTCTGATTTCATTAGAACTGTAACATTCGCCCGGAAGATACATATCGACGGAAAATAAAACTAAGTCCTAAGACGACTGGCCAACGTCTAAACAGAGCTTTACATGCTTTTAACCGTCTCTACCAAGCCAGTACTTTCGGTGGTCTTTCTAACATCGGGTCGACAAAAAACTTTACTGCTTTCGGCTTCGGTCAAAACACTCAAATTAACTTAATTACATGCAGAAATAGTGAGCTCATGGCTGGGTCTCAGTATCCCCAGACCACGAGGTCACTCCTAAAAACAGGGCTACTACTACTTATTGAATTATTATTGTTTTTCTTCAGTAGATAAAAATCATCATCTCCATCGAAGATGGATCAACCCTTTCCCCCAACTCCTAGCTTCTCATCCTAGCAAAATGAATTCAGATTTTAATTAAATTCAACTCAGGGAAGCTAAAAGTTTATATAAGTTAATAAAAGTTCCAGTCCCAGACCCCTCCGGATTCCTGAATCCGGGGAAATAAGGCTCTTATTCTCCTTCCGGAAGGCTGGTTTTCCACCCTTCACCGTTGTTCGCAACGGCCTTGCAAATATTGTAGCGACACAATAGTTGCAACTCGGAGCGGTCTCTGCTTCTTCTGCAATTCGTCGTTGTTTTTCAAGCACAATTCTCGTTGTCACGCTATCGCAACTAATGTTGTGTTTTTCCTCCGGTTTTCTGCCAAAATGGCCGTTTCTGACGGTTCATAGAAATATGACGTCATACTTCGAATTTTTAAAATTTCAAAATACAAGAATATCTTGACCTTCACCGTTTGACTAATCATCCCAATAACGTCGTTAATCGCTTAAAACCGTCATTTCGGAAGGTTCGCTGTTAAAAACTCGAATATGCTGAATCTGCATTTTGGTCCATTCTGGTCGAATGTCACAAACACGCGTGTGACATTCGACCAGAATGGCGGTCAAAATGCATGACATCGAAATTTTATTGATAGCAGCCGAGTGGAAAAATTGGCACTTGTGACGGTTAAACGGTGTTAATCGTTCAAATTAACGAATTGGAGAGGTCAATTTGGAGTGACAAAATAATTTTTAAAATTTCGATTTGGGCGTGCATGACACGTAACAATTTTAATTTTCGCGAACGCTGAAAACCGAGAAAACCAGAACAACGATTTTCGCTAAGACAAGCAAGGCGTACGAGAAATTATAGAGAACGACAGAATTATATTTGACGACTCTTACGGAAGAACGGTCCGAATTGTAACAATTGTAACTGTACAATCGTTGCCGAACAATTCCCGAGAAATCGGAGGGGTAACGGGAGGAGTTCTTTACCCTTCCAGAAGGACGACAAGACTGCTCTTCGTCCGGATTCGAGAATACGAAAGAGTCTCGAAAAAAGACTGAAACTTTTTTAAACATTTTTTGCTTCCTGGCATGTCCGGAGTTGCATTTAATTAACAACTGATTCATTTTTCAAAGTATGAGAAGCTAGGAGTTGAGGGAAAGGGTTGATCGAACTCCGATGGATATGATGATTTTTATCTACTGAACAAAAACAATAGCAATATGATAATAAAAAGTAGCCCTGTTTTTAGGAGTGACCTCGTGGTCTGGAGATACTGAGACCCAGCTATGAGCTCACTATTTTTGCATGTAACTAATTTAATTTACGAGATCTGGCCGATAGCACAAAATGATAATGACTTTGTCGACCCGATGTTAAGGAACCACACATAGAAATGGCTTTAATAGAGAAAGTTAAAAGTACGTGAAGCTGTGTTTAGACGCTGGCTAATCGTTTTAGAACCTAGCTATAATTGCCTTCGGTCGGTAATTCCGGGCAAAACTTACAGCGCTTAGTGATAAGAGACAGGTGAATCTGTAGAAAAACAAAAAACACGCACAGTGCTATAAAAATAGGACACTCGTGACAATAGAGTTTTCCGCGCTAAGTGCTAAAATGGAATCTATAATTCGAGTACAAACTTGAATCTTTGTGCCATTCCCACGGGTTGGCACAAATGAACCTGCTGCGCCACTAGAAAAATGACGATAAAGGCTTTGGTGATCAAATATTAGTAATAAGGAGGGTCAGTAAATTTCGATTCTCTGCGGTCTATTTCTGAGAAATGCAGAAATGGCCATATTTGCCAGACAAGACGAACAATTTACACACAACCGGAGATACAGAATAAAAAACGGTCAATAGAAAAACACCAGAACAATGAGACGTCCTATCGTGGTAGCAGGACAGGACAAGACACTTAGCAGGAAGAGATCTCACAAAAGGAGACTTCAGTGAAACATCCGGAGCGTAACAGTACCCTTCCGTGCCACGAAATTCAGAAGTTAACGACGTTATTTCCAGGGAAGTACGGAGTTGGAAGCCAGGTGCCCGGAGACTGATATATGCTGAGAGACTGTAATAAACGCATATTTTTAGCTACTTTAAATCCCTGAACATTTGAATTAACTCCAATACTGTTTAGTATTTCGGAGCATGAGTAGCTAGAAAGAGGAAAGGGTCAATTCATCTCCAATGGATTTAGTATATAACTGATATAGACTGATATAAAAACATAGTAAAGTATGATATTCGAGCCGTGTTTTTGATAGCAATCACGTAGTCTGGGGATCCGAGACCCAGTTATGTGGTTGTTTTCGCATGCAAACGAAAACTTATCAAAAATCGTTTGAATTCTGGCCTAAAAACTTTTACTTAGCCCTAAACAGACCAGAAAACCATTAGGCTAGGTCGAGATGGTGAAAAACGGGTAGAACTTAGGTAACTGACGCCGGCCAGTCGTCAATAGGTGCTTTTTCTACGCACCGTCACTATGTAGTATTTGGGCGAATGTTACATAGACGTTTTTATGGCGCTCTTGGGAAGGCCTGTTAAAAGCATAAGACCATCATGATCAGCAATTGTTTCAGCGACGAACCTTCCGCTCCAGGCGTATGCCCGAGTTAGGGGCCTTAATGTCTTTTGTTGTTTTAGGCGGAAGGTACCGACCCTCCGCCTGGTACTTTTTAGCTTTTTAACTTAGTTGAGACCAAAAACTCCGGGGCCGGAGTGTTAGGTGGGAAGTCGCGAGCCCGCCTGTCCAAAGACCCTCGGATCAAAAACAATTAAAGAGAAAGCGTAAAACCCAATAAAAAGAGTGTATAACTAAGAAAAAACCAAAAATAAAATTACTTGAAAACAAGAAAGTACAAAAAACAGTAAAATACCCATAAAAAAGACCAAAAACAGTAAAAAAAAATATATAACGACAGTTTATTTATTATTTTGGGACGGGACGAGATCTGGCCTTCCTATTGTTGTTGTTTCAGAATGATTTTTATCATTTCTGATTGAAAGTTTGAAGGTTTTGGTGGTGGGTAATGTACCTTCCCTTGAGTGTTGTTTGAGTATTTACGCACGTTAATGATAATTTTGCCGGTGACCGGAGGGTAGAGTGGCAATCTGACAGACGTGCTCCTGAATCAGCAAGAGGCAACAAGGCAACATCCACAACGAATGTTGGGTAACGTTGATACAATTTTAGTATCCTTCGGGTACTATTTCATTAAAATTTAAGTGGTGGGGGCACAGTTGGTGCGGTCCAATTGCACCCTCCATCGATTGCAAACTTCCGAGTTCAGGGTCTTAGCTCGGATATTTTGCCGCAAAGGAGGGTACATTAATTTTGATTAACGACTACTAATAATATCATTCGAAGTTTTGTGATACTGTTCTACTAGGTGACTGTGTGGAATTAGTAATAACTTAACACTGGATAGGCCCTGTGTGTAACTTTAGCTGAGTCACTGATAGCATCTCTAAGAGATTGAAGGGATATTTTTGGTAATGAAGGAGTTGAGTAAGCAGGCTTAAGCAATTTTTTTTAATTTTTTTTGGAGCTTGTGCATTGTCGTCAAAAGATAATTTTGTTATCACGAATTATGCAGCGCAGAGACTCGCTAGGAGAATCAACTAAGATTCCCAGGCTGAGCACGGGAAGCACGCTGAGATTCAAATCACGGCGTAGCCAATCCTCGATTAGTAGCATTTCCGACGTTTTCGTTTGTGAACAATCAAGTGAAGGTCATAGTGATCTTTCAGTGAGCGGAATGAAACTAAGAAAGGAGAAGAATCGAGATGGTGATGAAAAACGGGACGCCGAGGCCAGAGCTGCTAACGTGACACCCATTGATCCCTTCGAGGAAGGGGAGCAAACGCTAATCCGACCCCACCACCACCATCGCGAGGACCTGGGAGACCTGGCGAGGATTCTGAGCAGGAAGAAACCGAGAAAACTCAAGAGACCTCGGAGCGTTCCGAGGTCGGAGTACGAGAGGAACTCATGTTTAAGGGGACGTCCAAATCAGAGACCAAAAACGATAGTCGGAGAAAGGAACAATCGTGAACTCTCAAAAGCGAAAAGAAGCTTCAAGACAAAGTACGATGAACGCATGGATTGTACGTTCAAACTGATGGATTGTCTTCTGGATGTGACGGTCCGGGGATGGTGCACTCGGACATGGACTTTACACCTAGCCCGAGTCAGAAGAAGAGCAAGAAAGCGTTGTCTGTCTCGCCGACTAGACCAATGTCGGATGAGATGACGATGGGAGCAACCTCGACATACAAGACGCTGATGATGGCGATGGGCACACAAAAGGTTGCTGCATCATCGAGCACCAGGCTGCAAACTCAATTGACGTCATCGTCTCTGGGTCTTACCACAGTGCTGGGAACGGCTGGTGACTTGAGTGACATGTTTGCCGGTGCAATGACGCCTTGAAGAACTGCGACTTGATATGAACAAGAAGATGGATCGAGTTGAAGAAAGGGCTCAAAAAGGCCATGAAAGATTGAGAGACGAGCTGACAGACGCAAAGTCACAAGCGAGAAGGGATCAGACCTAGCTGATTCGGGACACTGATCAGTGCCTGGCGGAAAGCTGGCGCTGGCAACCAAGGAGTCACAAGAAAGAGACAGTAGGATGGCGAGAGAAATCGAGCGGTTGTTGAACAATCATGACAACACCCATGCTTATACGATGACTATCCTGGAGAAAAAGTTAGATGCTAAAGCTGACCTGATGATGCGGAAGCATGATGAGATCTTCAGCGGTAGCAACTGGGACAAGCGTCCCGCTCCAATGGAGGACTCACACCATGCGACTGACGGAGACGGCGCCGGCAGTTATACAGGGGCTCAGCCGAGATCAAGAACGAGTTTCGAATCTAACCATAGGTAGAGATCCAGGGCATCCAGGTCGGACAAATCCGGCCAAGCCAGAAGCGGATGCCACGTCGGGGGCACGGTTACCGACAATGCCACAAGTCAGATCAGTGCCGGATCTGACTACCGTCTTGCAGGACACAACGATGTACACTTCAATGTTTGAGCCTTTGAACAGATCTCTTGAAACATTCATCACCAAACTCTCGAAGTCAACCGAGATAGGAGAGAGGTCAAAAAGGACACTCAAAAAGCCCAAATCAAACCAGGACGAATCAGATGGCTGCATCGATACCTGGATAGAGGTGATGAATTTAAATTTTGAGGAGGAGAATCTCTCCAAGAAACAGGAATGCAGCGCACTGACAAGAAACCTAGAGGGCACGGCCCTGAGCTGTGTAATGGCGAAAAGGAGTTAACGAACCAGACAGTGCTCGCAAAAAATTCGACATCTTGCTGAATCGTTTCAGCTTGGCTGTACAGGAGCATCAAGCTATGGCGAAGTTTGAAAAGAGGCGTCAAAGAGATGACGAATCAATAGACAAGTTTTTGGATGACCTCGAGTTACTCAGAAGGAAAAGCAACCCTGACGAGAGGATATCGGAGCGGAACTTGGCCATTGCCTCAAAATTCACGAATGGAGTAAAAACCATGTTGGCCTCACATTTCACCCTATCGCTAGATCAACTGCCCACGCCCGATGATTTGGGCATGAAGTCGCGTGAGTAATTGCTTATAAAACCAAGGGCGCAAAATCGTTACAGCAATTACGGCTTCTACAGTGGAACAAATACTGGCGCGAATTCCAGTTGGTACAGACCTCCTCACGACATGGATAAAATGAGGTCAAGTGCGAATTGTGGTTTGATGGACCACCATGTTTCAGCCTGTTCTACTTACCAGCAAAAAATGAAGGCGATAGGCTACTTTCTTGACGACGTTGATGCAAGCGACGAGGACCACGAAGAGTATGTGAGAGGGCCCATAATGAAGTATGGACCGATATGCTTCTTCTGTAATTTAGAGGGACATTTCAAGTCGGATTGCACTCAATTCTCGGATGCAGTGGCGGACGCGAAGCATCCCCGCCATGAAGAGGCGCTTTCAGGGGTCAAGGCTAGCCTAGCAAGCCTGATGAATGAAGCCGAATCGCCGAAGACAGAGGTGACACCAGGCACATTCACGAACAAGAAGATAAAGACCTTACCTGATGAGGCGATTGCCTCTTGCGCTGCGGCATAGTCAGTCGGTGCGCTCAAAGTGGATTATGGGCTAGCGGCACGGACGGCCTTACAGGTTGTTCAGCAAGAGTTGGCTACGAAAGAAGTTGAGCAGTGGGTAAGGTCTGAGTTGGAGATCACAGAGCTGCGCGAGAAACTTGACATTCTAGGGAGAACAACGAAAGAAGAGGACAATCAGGAAACCAAGAAGCAGGATCTTAAGTTGAATGTCATCTCGGGGAAGACCTTCGGCATGACAAGAGAGGGGACGAAAACAATGTTGATCATATCAGTCGCAGGCCATCAGGTGGCAAAGAACTTGTGTGAACCGTCCGAGATCACGCTGGTACTTCTAGACATCTACGCGGAATACCTGAGAGAGAAAGATCCCAAGTTGGATTATAGGGTCGTGAGAGCGTTGCTCACAACAGGATGGACGAGACTCATGGAAGTAGATGCACACTACATTGAAGTTTTTGGCCCATATCCAATTTTGATGAATGTGGGCGGCATAGACATTTACACTAAAGCTCACGTGACCGCTGCAAGTGACCAGGTAGGCCGGATCTACATCGGTTGCTTCTCACTCACTCAGAGCGGACTGTGTGTGAGTGTGTTGTTGAACACAGAGGCAACAACCGTGACGATACAACGAGGGAAAAAGCTTGGCTATGCATTGCCTCTACACACAGACTATCAGAGTGTGGAGAACTTTAAGAGATACGATGTAACTGTCTGTCTTTTACATGCCAAGCAAGAATGCATATTAAAGAGAATAAGTGACTTGAAGTCTTCTAAAAAGTTGTTTTCAATGAAATCAAATTAGACAATGGGCTGTCTAGTTGCTCAAATTTTCCTGAGAGACAAACGGAATCAGAGTTAGCATCAAAGCCGGTCCTACCTGAGATGGAGCACTTGAAAAACAAATTACCAGATAAGGAGCTAGACTCGTTCAGAGCGGTGTTGAATCGAAATGCAGACGTTTTTTTATGCAAAAGGTTGATATAGGCTGCTGCAGTTTTGTAGAACATGAGATAGAAATAGATGAGGGTTCGGTACCTCATAGGGGGTAGCTAGGAGAATGACCCCACACAAATTCGAAGCATTCAGAAAAAAAATTGAAATCTTATTGTGACATGAATCGATAGGGGGTAGCTAGGAGAATGACCCCACACAAATTCGAAGCATTCAGAAAAAAAAATTGAAATCTTATTATGACATAAATATGACATGATCGAACCGTCGGCTTTTGCTGTGGTCATGGCAAAAACGATGGGGGGCAAGATAGGTTTTGTTGTGATTTCCGCTGCCTGACTGCGGTAACGATAAAGGACTCATACCCGATTCCCCGCATCGACGAGAGCCTCTCCAAGTTAGGAGATGCAAAATTCTTCACGACGTTGAATTTGGGCTCTGCGTTCTGGCAAGTGCCCCTCAGAAAACAAGATCGAGAGAAAACAGGCTTCGCGTGTGAACTGGGGCTGTACCAGTGGAAAAGAATGCCGTTTGGACTATGCAATGCGACGGCTACGTTCCAATGATTAATGACCCAGGCACTCACGAATGTAACTAAAAAGTATGGCAACCTCATAATGTGTTACGTTGATGACGTGGTCATCGCGACATCAACGCTGGAGGACGATATAGAGAGACTAGACGAGTTCCGTACTTGTATGAATTAGGCCGGCCTGAAATGCAAACCTTCCAAGTGCGAAATCCTGAGAGACTCAATCAAGTATCTGGGTCGCCTTGTAGATAAACACGGGGTCAGACCGGATCCCGAAGCGGTTCAAGCGGTGTTGACATGGAAGGCACCAAAGAACGACACGCAATTGATGAGCTTTCTCGGATTCGCTAATTACTACTGAGAGTTTATCAGAGGGTATGCTGACAAGATATACTCCATGCAGAAGTTGATGCGAAATAAGGGTAAGAAATTTAGCAGGACTGACGAGGCTCAGGTCTCCATTGAAAATATCAGGCGCAAACTTTGCGTGGTTTCGGTCCTCGGCATGCCGACAGAAAAGGGGATGTTTGTATTAGACACAGATGCATCAGTAGTCGCGATATCGGCCATACTTCACCAAGAACAGGTGTGGAATGGAAGGACTGTTTTCAGAACAATAGCTTACGGAAAAAAGGTCCTGAGTGACACTTAAATGAAGTACGGTGTACCAAAGGCGGAGATTTTTGCGGTGATCACTTTCGTTGAAAAATACAGAGCCTACTTAGGGAGTGCTCCCTCCAAGTTGCGTGTAGACAATCGTGCTCTTGCCTGGCTGAAGACTTATTCGATAGACCAAAGCTATATTGGTCGCTGGATCGTGCGTCTGGAAGGCTATCACATGATTATAGAGCATCGAAAACGTGACAAACACCAGAATGCCGACAGTCTTAGCCGAAAGACTGAGTTCTATGAGCGATTAGAGGAGAAGCAGGCTAACCAGGCAAAAATCATGGGTGGTTTCTTATTTCTGGATGAGGAGACTTATGACAAGCTACCACTCACCAAGTAGCTTGACAAGTCCGGGAACCCCATACCAGGACACCGTGAACTTCCCGTGGAAACCGCTGCTGAGATAAAGATGTTGGCGAAAGGTGATCTGGTTCCGTTGGATTTGCTAGTTTGATCAAATCTGGTGCAGCAAGAACTGACCAGACTGGGTATCAACAGCATAGCCCTGCTAAGCAAGACGGTGAACTTGACACCACTAGACCAATGTCGGATGAGATGACGATGGGAGCAACCTCGACATACGATAGGCTGATGATGGCGATGGGCACACCAAAGGGTGGTGCATCATCGAGCACCAGGCTGCAAACTCAATTGACGACATCGTCTCTGGGTCTTACCACAGTGCTGGGAACGGCTGGTGACTTGAGTGACATGTTTGCCGGTGTAATGACAGGCCTTGAAGAACTGCGACACGATATGAACAAGAGGATGGATCGAGTTGAAGAAAGGGCTCAAAAAGGCCATGAAAGATTGAGAGACGAGCTGACAGACGCGAAGTCACAAGCGAGAAGGGATCAGACCTAGCTGATTCGGGACACCGATCAGTGCCTGGCGGAAAACTTGGCATTGGCAACCAAGGAGTCACAAGAAAGAGACACTAGGATGACGAGAGAGATCGAGCGGTGTTGAACGATCATGACAACACCCATGCTTATACGATGACTATCCTGGAGAAAAAGTTAGATGCCAAAGCTGACCTGATGATGCGGAAGCATGATGAGATCTTCAGCGGTAGCAACTGGGACAAGCGTCCCCCTCCAATGGGGGACTCACACCATGCGACTGACGGAGACGGCGCCGGCAGTTATGCAGGGGCTCAGCCGAGATCAAGAACGAGTTTCGAATCTAACCATAGGTAGAGATCCAGGGCATCCAGGTCGGACGAATCCGGCCAAGCCAGAAGCGGATGCCACGTCGGGGGCACGGTTACCGACAATGCCACAAGTCAGATCAGTGCCGGATCTGACTACCGTCTTGCAGGACACAACGATGTACACTTCAATGTTTGAGCCTTTGAACAGATCTCTTGAAACATTCATCACCAAACTCTCGAAGTCAACCGAGAGAGGAGAGAGGTCAAAAAGGACACTCAAAAAGCCCAAATCAAACCAGGACGAATCAGAAGGCTGCATCAATACCTGGATAGAGGTGATGAATTTACATTTTGAGGAGGAGAATCTCTCCAAGAAACAGGAATGCAGCGCACTGACAAGCAACCTAGAGGGCACGGCCCTGAGCTGTGTAATGGCGAAAAGGAGTTAACGAACCAGACAGTGCTCGCAAAAAATTCGACATCTTGCTGAATCGTTTCGGCTTGGCTGTACAGGAGCATCAAGCTATGGCGAAGTTTGAAAAGAGGCGTCAAAGAGATGACGAATCAATAGACAAGTTTTTGGATGACCTCGAGTTACTCAGAAGGAAAAGCAACCCTGACGAGAGGATATCGGAGCGGAACTTGGCCATTGCCTCAAAATTCACGAATGGAGTAAAAACCATGTTGGCCTCACATTTCACCCTATCGCTAGATCAACTGCCCACGCTCGATGATTTGGGCATGAAGTCGCGTGAGTAATTGCTCATAAAACCAAGGGCGCAAAATCGTTACAGCAATTACGATAACTACAGTGGAACAAATACTGGCGCGAATTCCAGTTGGTCTAGACCTCGTGACGACATGGATAAAAGGAGGTCAAGTGCGAATTGTGATTCGATGGACCACCATGTTTCAGCCTGTTCTACTTACCAGCAAAAAATGAAGGCGATAGGCTACTTTCTTGATGACGTTGACGCAAGCGACGAGGAAGGACCACGAAGAGTATGTGAGAGGGCTCATAATGAAGTATGGACCGATATGCTTCTTCTGTAATTTGGAGGGACATTTCAAGTCGGATTGCACTCAATTCTTGGATGCAGTAGCGGACGCGAAGCATCCCCGCCATGAAGAGGCGCTTTCAGGGGTCAAGGATAGCCTAGCACGCCTGATGAATGAAGCCGAATCGCCGAAGACAGAGGTGACACCAGGCACATTCACGAACAAGAAGATAAAGATCTTACCTGATGAGGCAATTGCCTCTAGCCCTGAGGCAGAATCAGTCGGTGCGCTCAAAGTGGATTATGGGCTAGCGGCACGGACGGCCTTACAGATTGTTTAGCAAGAGTTGGCTACGAAAGAAATTGAGCAGTGGGTAAGGTCTGAGTTGGAGAACACAGAGCTGCGCGAGAAACTTGACATTCTATGGAGAACAACGAAAGAAGAGGACAACCAGGAACCCAAGAAGCAGGATCTAAAGTTGAATGTCATCTCGGGGAAGACCTTTGGCATGACAAGAGAGGGGACGAAAACAATGTCGATCATATCAGTCGCAGGCCATCAGGTGGTGAAGAACTAGTGTGAACCGTCCGAGATCACGCTGGTACTTCTAGACATCTACGCGGATTACCTGAGAGAGAAAGATCCCAAGTTGGATTATAGGGCGGTGAGAGCGTTGCTCACAACAGGATGCACGAGACTCATGGAAGTAGATGCACACTCCATTGAAGTTTTTGGCCCATATCCAATTTTGATGAATGTGGTCGGCATAGACATTTACACTAAAGCTCACGTGACTGATGCAAGTGACCAGGTAGGCCGGGTCTACATCGGTTGAGAAGAGCTTACGGTCGGACGAATCGAACACAACACCATGCTCGAACAAGACGCAGTCCCCATAGGCTGTGAAGTCGATCTGGCCGCGCATGTACCAGACGTGCAGGGCAGACAACTCTCCGTGAAGTGACCATTAGACACCGGAGCAGTGGTCAGTGTCATGCCTATGAGCACTTGGACCGACACGGGTTTTGATAGGTCGGATCTGATTCCGACTAATATCAGACTGGCAGCGGCTGATCGGGATGCACTATACAGACCGGAAGGTCCCCCATCATCTCGTTGCAGCTAGGAGGGAGGCATCTCTGGATGAGTTTCCTGGTCGTCGAGAATCTTGATGAGTCCGACCAGATCATCCTAGGGCGAGATTTTGAGCGCAACTTCGATGTCAAGAATGAACTCAACGACGGTTTGATAAGAATCAAGAACCCAAAGAGGAAGTTTGAAAAGAAACCAATTATTAAAATCCTGATGAACCAAGCAAAAGTGCCAATTTTCCTAGGTCGGAAGGTTAGGTTAAAACCAAATCAGGCTGTAATAGCGACAATTAGGATCAGGAACCTGAATGAGCTTAGTAACGACAGACAGGTGTGTCTGGTTCCCAACCCAAAAAAAAAAGCTCAGCTAATTTAGGAAGAAGCTTCCCACTCACTCAGAGCGGACTGTGTGTGAGTGTTTTGTTGAACACAGAGGCAACAACCGTGACGATACAACGAGAGAAAAAGCTTGGCTACGCATTGCCTCTACACACAGACTATCAGAGTGTGGAGAACTTTAAGAGATACGATGTAACTGTCTGTCTTTTACATGCCAAGCAAGAATGCATATTAAAGAGAATAAGTGACTTGAAGTCTTCTAAAAAGTTGTTTTCAATGAAATCAAAAACAGACAATGGGCTGTCTAGTTGCTCAAATTTTCCTGAGAGACAAACGGAATCAGAGTTAGCATCAAAGCCGGTCCTACCTGAGATGGAGCACTTGAAAAACAAATTATCAGATAAGGAGCTAGACTCCTTCAGAGCGGTGTTGAATCGAAACGCAGACATTTTTTTGATGCAAAAGGTTGATATAGGCTGTGAGGTTCGGTACCTCCCTATGAGGTTCGGTACCTCATAGGGAGGTAGCTAGGAGAATATCCCCACACAAGTTCGAAGCATTCAGAAAAAAAATTGAAATCTTAATGGAATATGACATGATCGAACCGTCGAAGTCTCCGTAGGCTTTTGGCGTGGTCATGGCAAAAACGAAGGGGGCAAGTTAGGTTTTGTTGTGATTTCCGCTTTCTGAACGCGGTAACGATAAAGGACGCATATCCGATTCCCCGCATCGACGAGAGCCTCTCCAAGTTAGGAGATGCAAAATTCTTCACGACGTTGAATTTGGGCTCTGCGTTCTGGCAAGTGCCCCTCAGAAAACAAGATCGAGAGAAAACAGGCTTCGCGTGTGAACTGGGGCTGTACCAGTGGAAAATAATGCCGTTTGCACTATGCAATGCGACGGCTACGTTCCAATGATTAATGAACCAGGCACTCACGAATGTAACTAAAAAGTATGGCAACCTCATAATGTGTTACGTCGATGACGTGGTCATCGCGACATCAACGCTGGAGGACCATATAGAGAGACTAGACGAGGTCTGTACTTGTATGAATTAGGCCGGCCTGAAATGCAAACCTTCCAAGTGCGAAATCCTGAGAGACTCAATCAAGTATCTGGGTCGCCTTGTAGATAAACACGGGGTCAGACCGGATCCCGAAGCGGTTCAAGCGGTGTTGACTTGGAAGGCACCAAAGACCGAAAGGCAATTGATGAGCTTTCTCGGATTCGCTAATTACTACTGAGAGTTTATCAGAGGGTATGCTGACAAGATATACTCCAAGCAGAAGTTGATGCGAAATAAGGGTAAGAAATTTAGCAGGACTGACGAGGCTCAGGTCTCCATTGAACGTAGCAAGCGCAAACTTTGCGAGGCTTCGGTCCTCGGCATGCCGACAGAAAAGGGGATGTTTGTATTAGACACAGATGCATCAGTAGTCATCACGCAATTGATGAGTTTTCTCGGCTTCGCTAATTACTACCGAGAGTTTATCAGAGGGTATGCTGACAAGATATACTCCAAGCAGAAGTTGATGCGAAATAAGGGTAAGAAATTTAGCAGGACTGACGAGGCTCAGGTCTCCATTGAAAATATCAAGCGCGAACTTTGCGAGGCTATGGTCCTCGGCATGCCGACAGAAAAGGGGATGTTTGTATTAGACACATATGCACCAGTAGTCGCGATATCGGACATACTTCACCAAGACCAGGAGCGGAATGGGAGGACTGTTCTCGGACCAATAACTTACGGAAAAAGGCTCTGAGCGACACTGAAATGAAGTACGGTGTAACAAAGGCGGAGATTTTTGCGGTGATCACTTTCGTTGAAAAATAAAGAGCCTACTTAGGGAGTGCTCCCTTCAAGTTGCGTGTAGACAGTCGTGCACTTGCCTGGCTGAAGACTTATTCGATGGACCAAAGCTATTTTGGTCGCTGGATTGTGCGTCTGGAAGGCTATCACATGATTATAGAGCATCGAGAACGTGACAAACACCAGAATGCCGACAGCCTCAGCCGAAAGACTGAGTTCTATGAGCAATTAGAGGAGAAGCAGGCTAACCAGGCAAAAATCATGGGTAGTTTTTTATTTCTGGATAAGGAGACCTATGACAAGCTACCACTCACCAAGTAGCTTGAAAAGTCCGGGCACCCCATACCAGGACACCCTGAACTTCCCGTGGAAACCGCTGCTGAGATAAAGATGTTGGCGAAAGGTGATCCGGTTCCATTGGATTTGCTAATTCGATCAAATCTGGTGCAGCAAGAACTGACCAGACTGGGTATCAACAGCATATCCCTGCTAAACAAGACGGTGAACGTGAGACCAGATGTCATGCTGAAAGTGCTTGACACAGAGTTTGAAAGACATGACCATGAATGGATGAAGACCATGCAGAGGTTGACAATCGCCGAAAGAACGGAGAAGAGACCAGTGGCAATTCGTAGTAGGGAGGTTGAAGTGGTTTGCCGATCGATAGTGAATCAGTTAGTAAGTTCGATTCCGAAAGATGTACTTCCGAGGAATTCGTATGTAGAATGTCAACAACCGATCGCAACTCAAACCGCTCTAGAGGTCAGTGTTAAATTAAGATCCAGCGTAACGAGAAGTGTTCAGTTCACTGAGACGAAGGAGGAGTACGAAGGGGAGTCATGCACCTTCGGGCCGGGACAAGATGACTTGTCCGGGAAAACAATGTCGAAGCAACCAAGGGACAGAGTTTTGTCAATCAAAAATCAGTCAGGGGAAGATGATGCAGAATCAGCCTTGGGAGAATGTGTCAGAAACTAAATCCGATTCTGATGTCTCGGAAATCGCGATTCATTACTTGTTAGTAGAATGGAAACAGCGCGGGTTGGATCGAGACATGCATCAAGACCCAGACAGAGACAGATATATCTTCGATGAGGAGGGCACTGTAGACGATAATGCCGCAGATGAGCTCGAACTGATAGCAGTGTCGAAACGGCCGACTAGATTACTTCCGCATGCTACAGTCGTCCGTACCAACCTGGAACCATCAGTGCACGAAGCAACACCCTTGAAGAAGATATGGTGTGTCAAGTTGATGGATGATGCCCCTGCCCCGGAGACAACTAAAAGTGATAAAGACATATCTGAAAGCCAGATACCGACTCTCGGATCTCCTAAGGGCTCAGCAAATTGACAAGATGACAAGTAATCTAAAAAAAAGGATCGAGAATGGTGTACCTGAGAAAAAAGATCTAGAGGAGGACAGCTATATGATCCTAAAACAATTTTACTTGAAAAGAAAAGATTGTTATACTTGAACAAAGACCGGATCGTGGCCTGCAAGCGCAAGGAAGAGGACAAAGTCATTTACAAATACAATTCGATAGTGATACCGCAGTTGTATCAAACTGAATTGCTCTTTCGTTCACGTGATCAGATGGGCCATCAAGGCTTGGACAAAGTGTATAATCGGATACAGAAGCGGTTCAAATGGCCTGGTTTGAAAAAAGCCTGTGAAAAAGGATCTCTGCATGCTTGTCATGTCAACAGGCGAAGAACCCCAGGAAACTGAGGTTTCCTCTGCAGTCAAATAGAGTCATCAAGACTCATTGACGTGGTGCAAATCGATTCATTGACGTGGTGCAAACACGGCAGAGAAAAAAAGGAAAGAATAAGAAGAAGTACAACCCGTATGGCAAGGATTTCGTCATAGACAGAATAGTTTTGAGCGACGCCATGGACTCGCTATTGGGCCTGGACGAAGTAGTGGTGCCACAAGAGATCGACCTGGTCAATGATACAGAGCAGGATTGGATCGACAATCGCTCTGAACAGGAAGTCGAGTTCGAACCGGAGATGGAGCAAATGCATGAGCAAGAATTGACAAATCTGCGAGAGCTCGAATGGCTCCAAGATCTGCCTGCAGATTCCAAAGAGACAATCTTGACGATTCAGGATGTCGATCAAAATGGCATCAAATACATCAGTCACGACTACACTGAGTCCAACTGGGTCGCTCCAGATGGTCCTTTACGCGTTCCAGAATCCAATCTCCATCAGCTCGGTTCTGGGTGATCGATGGATATTTTTGTCCGGGGAGTGGGGGTAGGACTCACCCACACCAAAAACTTTAGTGATCAAAAAAACTAAAATTGGCAAGGGAAACCGGAGGGCTGGAAACGGAGGGCAAAAATGATAAAAAACCGCATTTTGGACAAAATTTTGAATCATATTTTGATCTACCAAATCACGGACAGTGGTTTTTTACTCACCGAACGTACGTGCGCTATAGTACAAGAGAAAACAAGAATATCGAATTTTTATGGAAACAGAGGTCTGGTGTGGGAGGGATGATAGCGCTGCCCCTTGTTGCATCACAGATACCAGGAAAATATTTGTGTTTCCTGGTAACCAAGGCCACTGATAGACAACACGTAAGTCCGGAGAGCTTGGTGCTGGCCTTAACTCGACTTAGGGATTTCCTGTTTGAGAGAGGAGTGACCTCTCTCTTTTCTAGTCTATGATACCAAAAAAGGAAACTGCATCCGAGAGAATTATATGCCCTCATACATGTAATTCTTTCAGAAACGGACGTAGAGGTCTACTTAGACAAAAAATATTATCTGTGAACATGCTAGAGCCACATTCAGTGTTAAGTAGTCTTTATTGAGTTTACTTTTCAGGCAATACGATTAAATTTTAGGTTGGTTATTAGGTATTAGGTTTTTATTGGATAATATGGACTTAAGATAATCATACATAATTTTATCGTTAAGCCTTGTTTTTGTATGTTATGGAAACCTGGAAGACTCCAGGTACGGAAGGTGAGAGCGCTCAATTGTGCTATTTTAACAAGATCGCAGGTAGAAGATCCACCTTGGTGCTAGTTTTTAAACTAAGAGAATCTCAATTGATTGTTTCTAAAAAAGATGTGAATGATGTTTCATTTTGGAGATGGAACAGCTCGTGATGATTAGTCTAAGTTGTGACTTGTCTTTTAGATCTTGATTGATCGTACGTTGTTACTTGAACTTGAATCAGAATCGGAAGAACACGATAAGACCCACACGAAGAAGATTGAGTGACACTAACAACGTGATGGATTTTATCTCAGCGAGTCTAGGATCGGCTCTGACGAGGTGTATCAGCGGTTGATCGATTGCAACTTTGGATTGGAGCAACCGGAGCTGGCGATGTTCACCGTCGGACTCCTCAACGCGTTAGGAAGAGAAAGTCGTGGGGACTGCCCCATGGAAGTGGTCTTGATGTTGGCCTTCGGAGAGTCCGGGACCGTCAATAGAGGCCGAAACAAACTCATGCGATGTCGGCGAGGAGAAATGTCTGGCTACGACTTGGCTCGTGAAACGGGACTAGGCGAGTAGGGGGATCACTGGCTAGGAGAGATGCCCCTACCTGTTCGGCCTGTGCAGCCTCCCATCGGAGCGAAGCTATCACGTGATGGGCCGGGCCCGTCACACTCAGCAGATTCTCCAACAGCTGCTTCTCCACTGAAGAAAGTGAGGATGAGTGAAGTGGTGATTCAGACCTCGGAGACTATTGAGACCTTGGAAAAGAAGGAGAAGGATTGGCAGGAGTTACATGCCAAGTTGGAGGAATACAAGGCAATAGCCCGGGAAAGAGACGAATGGAAGAAAAAGTACAATGAAATGCAGATAACCCTCAAGGAAGAAGAGATAAAACACTTTAAAGAATTGTACTCGGCGAGGGTGGCCAAATATCATCGGAGGTTCTGGCAACGATGAATTCCTCAGATGGATCCAGGGACACGCAATCCAGGATGAAGGCACAGGAGCTGTGCACCTCCACAATCTGTCCCGAGTTCTAGGAACACGATATCAGACCCTTCAGATACCTATTTAGCTCCTCAATTCCAGGAGTCGTTCAATCAAGTAGCCAGAGTGACGATGGATGAGATTAGCAGGACCAGCGGACGAACGCTGGGTAGGGTAGTCCCTTTCCAATGCCTTGACCGCTCTTCGAGCAATTCAGAGCGAACAACACGAGCCATAGTACCAGCGATTCCCACACGCGGCGAGACTGCTTTGAGATCTCGCGTGGTGGACGTCAGGAAGAACCGTGCGGTCCGCAATTTCTTCTTGCAGGTGGCTGCGGAGCATCCTCGAGCCTGTCTGAACGGCATTAGCTGGAATCCTGCTATAAGCAATCAGACAATTCCTTCAGGGGGTCGTCATCTGATTGTTGGAGATAGTCTGATGAGAGATCTGAACGAGATCTTCGTGAGTGGTGAGACCACTGTTATATCTTTTGGAGGGGCCTCGGTGGCCCAAGTGATCAAGATGATTGAGTCTCAGAACGAAGACCAGCTGGACACCTTGATAGTAATGCTGAGCACCAACGACATCTCGAGGGCTCCTGTTACCCCAGAGAGCAGGTGGGAACCTCTGGTGGTCTGCTTGTTGAACAAACTGAAAGAGAAATATAAGCCGAGGCTTGTGATGTTGTGCACGATCTCACAGAATCCGGAAGTCGGCACGCCGATGAATGGCAACGTGACCCGACGGAATGGTTTGATCCGTAGTTTGATCAGGAGCAATCCAGGCGAGTTACGACTCATGGATTTGGAGAACCCGTTGCGCATGACTGACCGTCTCGCGCTCACCAGAGCTGGCAGACATTTTAACACATTAGAGGGAAGGCAATGGATCAACGATGGCTTTAAGACAAGGACGGAGGAGATAGAAGGACAACTCAGGACGACTGACGCCCTGGCGCGGACCAGCTTGACTGGCAGAGGCAGAGTAAGGAGCAATGTGCCGGAGCCACTCGCCAATCGTCCTGGATCTCTGACATTCTCAGACGTAAGGGAAAGCTGGGGACGGTTTCCACTCCTCGAAGACAATCACTGGAGAGCCGGCTGGGAAGACCTAATGAGACGAGTTCTCAGGCCTCCATGAGTTTGAGTAACTTGCCCGCTATAACCCCTGCTCCTGCGGGAAATTCATCGGCAGCTACTACACCTGCAGAGGGAGTTGAATCAACCAGTGTGCTGCTCTGAACCGTCCGGATCCCAGCGCGTTGTGCCAATAGAAGGCTGATATGCTAGCGACTTTGAATATGAATACGTTGACGAGTCGAGCAGACGTTAGAAGAATGATGGACGGGAATGGCCTCACGGTTCGGGATTATACCGGATACCGGGCCTCGACTTGTTATTGACAGAGCAAGAGCAGTTCAGCTCCGCCACCGCGCTCAGGTTTGTGGATCTCGATGGGTTGCCTCAGGACACTACCATGGGACCCCTAAATACACGATCCCTAACGGATGTCCGTCGGAGGGCCAGATAGTTGATACCACCTCTCCGGAAGGGTAAGTTCACGACGGAGAACAAGCCCAATAACAAACACCACAAGATATATCGGCAATTCTCCAAGCCGCCGGACCAATTGCCGGGCGAATATTCGAGAGAATATCCCCGAGCTACCTCGGTGGAAGTAGATGACAGGAGGTCTAAAGGACTGGAGACACCGATGGGTCATAGTCTGTTTACTGCCTATGATCCCGTATATATCAAGAATGCTAAGTATCTAATAGTAGCTAGTTCGGACTACCTCTACACGCCTCGATCCCTCTTTTGCCTCGATTTTCCTAACGTCTCTCAAACTGGATTGGGGACAAGCAGTGGATATGGCGATAAGCGTGCAAAGAATTGTCAGCATGGACCCCCAAGTATTGATAATAGCCGGCTCCAATGATCACCTACAGAGCCGAGGGCTACTGACTCGTCTCACGGACGGATCAGTTCCCAACAATGAGGTTATGGGAGAAATTGTGACGCTCTTTTCGGCCATGACTGAGGTGGAGATAGCGGTGCGGCAATGTTTCACCAAGAACGCGGTGAAGATTGTCTTTGTATTATCATCAGGATATGCTGCGCTGCCAGAACCATTACAGTTCGTGTACACGATGGTCACTGCAAAAGCAGAGGGACAATTTGATGTGATCATTCCCGCGCCAAACAGATCTGTCGATCATGACAATTACTATCCTCATCGCTCTGAACTTCCTGCTGTCTGGGCGGACATTTCGAACACCAACCAGGGGTTTAAGGAGCATAGCACAACTCGTGTGGTGCTGGACGAAGTCCTGGGGTTGGAACTGTCCAAGTTCGCCAGCTTGTTAAAACTGAGACCACGAGTGGATGACAACCACGTGTGGGTACAGCAGGTGGCGAAAGATCTCTGGTTCAGGCAAACGAATTATGTAACGAATGCAGAGTTAAAGATGGTCACAAGGATTCTGACATCATCAGAAGAGAACATCATGGCACTGGCCCTGAGGACAAAGCCGCACACTATTTTGTGGCTGTATTCATCACCACGAGTGTGCACATTGGGGGAAGACGCTTTCGAACATGCTCCAGCGTTGATTAAAGAAATACGCGTGTACCTGAAGAGTTTGTTGAATGAACGGGAGCTAGGCGGAGGCAAGATGCTACAATTGATGCAAAATGTGAACACGATAACGTTTGATAGGTTCCAGGTGGACGTTTTGGCCACAAAGGCACAATACGAAAGATCTGACGCAATCCTGAGAGGAATGGGAGTGGGATGGACGCCATCCTTCTTGTCCAGGTGCTACCCGAGGGCCTCCAGGAACCTGAACGCGAGCTTCGTCAAAGATATCAAGAAATAGTCGATTGGCTTAGTGTTGGCACTATACGTGACGTTTGGCCATGAAAACTTCGTGAAGGGACCCGCGAATCTCTTCACTCAAGCGTTAGCGGACCTGAGGCTGGATGGACTCCTCGCCCTAATCACGATGACATATGGTCGACTGGTTGACTTATTCGTGCTCCTGCGTTACCCTGAACAACTACAGGGACGAGCCAAGAGTTTAGTGCGCAGTTGGAAACCGCCTCCTATCAAAAGATGAAAGATTTGAGAATGCTCTTGATCCAGTATCTCCTGCAACATAAGAGGAATGTTACGCGAAAAGATAAGGTCGCAACGGGCACTAGTGAGTGTAGACATTTTGTGGTATGCCCCTGCTGAAAGACCTCGCCGTGATAATGCGGATCGATCCACTGGCTCAAGTCTTTGAGCTGAAGGAGCTCGTCACGGTGGTGTATGAACCGGTAATGTCACACGCTTTTCCTGACGTGC
>NC_087065.1:22803577-22882051 GCF_963678635.1 Symsagittifera roscoffensis | reverse complement strand
TTCAACAAGACTGGAAAAATTGTAACCATGAAAAGAGCAGCACTTATTGAAAATCATGTAAACGTACAAACTTTTCTGCATAAAAATTGGAAAAAATTCATTCACATTTTGATCTAACATATTTTTTGACGGCTACTAGAAGGCTTTTTCAAACAAATGTTGCACCACTAGTGATGCAACATTTGTTTCAGATAAAATGGCTTCCACTATACAGGGAGTGTTGAATGATTTTAAATATGGGGTTTTCCCAGACAAAAAAAAACATTAAATAAAAAAGGTAAATTATAAAAGGGGCCCTTCCGTTTAGGTACGGTCGTGCACAAGCTGGATATGGCCCATACGAGCATTATATAAATACATCAGTAAACAATTTTGCAGGAATTAGGTCAAGTCAGTATTTAATGCATTGTCATTAAAGGTAACTAGTGGCTCTTTTAGTGTACTCTGACTGCACCCAATTACAGGGTTGGTAATTTCGAACTTTTAAAATTTTTAATTCCCATTTTAAAAGCGTCATCTCGAAAACTTAATGGGGCCTCTGGGGAAAATTGGAGGCCAGATTTGCAAATTTTGAAAAATAATTAATTTAAACTTTCTTAAAATTTTGAAAAAATCACAAAAAACGTCACATCTCGAAAATTACAAAGAATTGAGCAATCATATTTGGAGGAAAGATTCGCGATCCTTGAGAGTACTCTGACCGCACCTAACTACAGGGTTGGGAATTTCAGATTTTTAAAAAATAAAAATAATTTAAGTTTTCTAAAAAACTTTGAAAAAATCACAAAAAAACGTCATATCTCGAAAACTACAAAGAATTCAGCGGTCATACTTGGAGGCAAGATTCGTAATCTTTGAGAGTACTCTGACAGGACGTAACTACAGGGTTGGGAATTTCAGATTTTCAAAAAATCATAATAATTTAAGTTTTCTGAAAATTTTTGAAAAAATCACAAAAAACGTCATATCTCGAAAACTACAAGGATTTGAGCACTCACAATTGAAGGCAAGAATTGCAATCCTTGATAGTACTCTGACAGTACCCAACTACAGGGTTGGGAATTTCAGATTTATAAAAAAATCATAATAATTTAAGTTTTCTGAAATTTTTTGAAAAAATCACAAAAAACGTCATATAATAATAATAATAATAATAATAAAACAGAATTTAGGATTCATCCATGGGAGTTAGCTCCCGAATCAAGTTTATGAGATCAATCATATTTTAGTTTAATGAGTTTAGTTTTTTGAAGTTTAAGCATCTTGTGCATCCGCAGTTGATTCTCCAGGTGCAGGTATAGATTTCATTGTAGATTTTCTCGTAGAATTGCCAGTACACTCTTGATATTCTTGGTTTAAACGAGTCACTTAATAGGACTTCATATTTCAGGTGATCGTGAAATATGTTTGCCAGGCTGCAGGCGCGTTGCCAGAAATCAGATTCGCATTTATGAAGTCGAAAGTTCTTCGCGTTGAAACGTCTTGTTGTTTTCGGTCGATTTGATTCAGTGATTTCTATAAATCGCCACCATTCTAGGTCGGTCTTTCCTCTTAGAATGTTCGCGAACAAAAGTAGTACATGCATTTCTTGGTAAAGAGACAAGGGAAGAATTTGAAGAGTGGTTAACCTCGATTTATAAGGAATTTGTTTATTTCCAAGTATCCATTTCGTTGCTCTCTGTTGCACTTTTTCTAAGGTGGCAAGATCTTGCTTTGAGGGTTTCCAGACTGATGATGCATAGCTAACGATAGGTACTACATAGCATTTATATGCATTTTTCCTGTTGTTCATGGTTGTGGCAGGTGATAAGTTTCTTTTGATGCAGTATAGGGCCTTCAGTGCTTTGCTCGCACGATTGTTTGCATGAGAAGTCCAGTTAAAATTTTTTGACATTATCATTCCAAGATCTTTAAGTTCGTTAGGCTGTTCGAATTTGTACGAGAATATGCTTAGGTTGCACTCGCCCTTAATTACTAGTGTTTTGCTCTTGGTCATATTGAGGCGCATTTCATTGGTTTCACACCACTTCCAGACTTTTCTAATATCGATGTGCAGGGTAGTCGGGTCGGTGCCCAAAATTTTATAGTCATCCGCATAGCCGTAGCACGATGACATGACACATTTTGGCAAGTCGTTGATGTATACTAAGAAAAGGAGTGGCCCTAGAATAGATCCTTGCGGCACTCCACTATAAATTGGCAGTTGGCTTGAGACCGAGCTGCCGATGCGTACTGTTTGGGTTCGACCGGTCAGGTAACTTTTGATTAGATCCAATATTGGGCCTGTTATTCCAGCTCTGCTGAGTTTTTCGATCGTTATATTGTGATTGACATTGTCAAAAACCTTCTGGAAGTCGAGGTAAAATGACGCTAGGAAGTGGCAGTTGCTATGTTGAGATTGGGACAATGCGGTGGATAAGATTGGGTACATTCTGTCGAAAATAAGTTTCTCGAGGACTTTGGATACTGCTACGAGGAGGCTGATATCTCGAAAACTACAAGGATTTGAGCAGTCACATTTGAAGGCAAGATTCGCAATCCTTGATAGTACTCTGACAGTACCCAACTACAGAGTTGGGAAATTCAAGTTTTGTAAATTATTTTGTTATTTGAAATTTCTGAAAATTTTTGAAAAAATCTCAAAAATCGTCTGATCTCGTTAACTAAAATGATTCGAGCATTCAAAATTGGAGGCCAAGTTTTCCACCCCTAATTCGATATTGGGCTGCTTAATTTAATCTCGGTAAAATAACCACTAAAATCAAACTGGAAAATCGAAAAAAAATTCTTAACCATTGCAATATACGATACAGCTTAAACATGCAAAAATAATACGTTGAAAAAGTTTAAATATGGTGACATAGTAAAGCCCGCATTTAAATATATAATAATAGAAAGATTTACTTCAACCATCCCTCCTGTATAATAAAACATGGGGTTTTCCATTAAAGCCTAGTGAAAAAAAATCCCTAGCCTAGCATTATAGTCATCCCAAATTGAGATTTCACTATTTGCGGGGCCACACAGGGAGGGGGTATCTTGTAATGGGAAAAACACGGATGATGAACTTTCATTGCGAACACTGTCCACGAAGCACTCAAGAGGTGCTAAATAATTTATGTACTTCCGATATACAAAAGCTAACTAATATCTGTATTTTCATTGGCTGGCTAGATGTACCTTCAATTTTGGATATTTTCTCTCTGAGATTTTTTGAGTTACGAAGTAAACGTATGGACAGGTTCTGCACTGAAACTGATATGAATATTCCCCCTCCGCAGCATACAACATGTTTCCGTCATTCGGACAAAAAATTAGCATGTCAGGTAACACTAGACTGCAATTTCAAGACAAATATCACATGTCATTCCTTAAATGCCATCTGCACAACTCTAAAACACACAAACAAACAAACATGGTATTACAAGGGAATTACTTAAGGGAATTAATTCTTCTCTTATATTCTAGCTTACTAATAGAAAATTAAATTATTGCCATATTAAACCTAAAACAAATTTTTGGACTCTAATGATGTTCAATTTGAGGAGAGCACGTCCAAAATATTTACAAACTTCTTAAAAAATTTTCCTTTTTCATTTTTTAAGTATATTATCAGGTCAGAAATTATAATAACGAAATTAGGAGAAATTATAAAAAGTAGATTTAACAAACGTTTTCGCTCATTTTAAGCGCAACTTCAGATTTAAAAACCAACTAATTTTACAGAACGTTTAAATATCGTGTAAAAGCATTTTTCATCTAATTTTTTTTTATGGATAATCAGGTCAAAATTATCAGATCTTTAATCGTTTTGTAAATATTGTAAAAAAGTTTCAATCCTGATGATGCACAAAATGTGTGAAAACGTTTGAATTAACATTTTAAATTTCTGTTAAAATCATCATAGTCCCTTCATTACACATTCCAGTCAAAACCCTTGGAAATTTCTAGATATCCGTGCTGGTGCCGGCCCCCCTGAACCTCAAAAACTAGCAGCTGAAAAAGATAACCATCTTCTATTAAGTCTGTACACTTATCATTTTTCGAGCTTCCACTTCAGTGGCAGCCGTACCAGGGTTACAAACTGACCCAACACTAGTCCAACTGGGGGCTAGGGAGTTTACTTACATTACATTCCACAAGAGCTGCTGACCAACAGCTCATGCAATGAGCGTCAAACCGTCTGGTCGCTTCCGATTGGTCCTTTTGAGGCAAAAAAGGCCATGCCACAGGGACTTCGATACCGACAAACTTCCGGTATCGGTATCGGGCATCGGTATCGTTTTTGCTGCTTAAGTGGTATCGGTATCGTTTTTTCTGAAAATAGCTTTTGAGTATCGGGAAAAGTATCGTTTTGTATTGTATCTTAAAATAGACTCATTGAACGCGAAAATTTAAGGTGACCGAAATTAAGGTGAAAACTGAAAAAGTGAAATTAAGGAATTTAAGGTGAAAATTATAATGACCGACCGAGCGAAAACTGACAAAGTGTCGGAATTTAAAATTTCAAGTATCGTTTCTATCAAAAATTGCGATAAATCCAGATCGAGTATCGGTATCGGTATCGAAGTATCGGAGACAAAAAAAGTATCGGTAGCGAGTATCGATATATCGATGTATCGAACCATACTATCGATATAGAATCGTGCTCCCTGTGCCAACCATCATCGGTAACGTCTTTACCGCATATTTATTTATGGTGGTATTGGGAAACGGAAAGTTCTTAGTAAGTAGATTGTAAAGATCATACCTTCAACTGATTTGGCAAGTTCATTCTAAATTTATGATGTCTGAGAATTGACGCATTTAATAACTTTGACAAAAATGCAAACGCCTTGACAGGCTAGAGAAAACTTTACCTTAAATAGTGTCAGATAATACTGACTAAAACTGCGAAAATCAGTCATCTCGGTAAAATCAAAAAATACTCGGATTAAGGAGAGAAACGGGGCAACCAGGAAATTTCATAAAAACTATACGTTCAGAGCAATCAATTGGTTTATAAATCCTTCCACGATAAAGTTTTTCAATACTAATTTCCAGTAATTATCACAAAAATTTGTCAACTTTGAGTATAAATTTCAAATCATTTATAGATAATTCGAGTTTTCAATTTAAGTTATCTTCAAAACTTGCTCTAATCCGAGAGAGCAGGCGTTGGGCTGATCCTAAGTGGCGACAGAGAAAACAACCAGGGCCAGAAAGAACAAGTGAGTTTCAAAAAAAATTCAAACGTTGGTGAGCTTGTCAGGAAAACATTGAAAATCAGATAAAACGTTAAAAAAACGATTAATAGAAAAAAAAAGAAAAAAATTGAAAATGGGATCGATTTTCATTTTTTCTGCTGATTTTTGTTGTAAACTGTCATTTGATTTTTCAAAGCAAGAAGTAATTGGACTGAATTCAACGGAAGGTTGAAGAAATTCTTGCTGAAAAAGGCAATTTTGAAACAAAAGCGGATAAACTGTAGTTGGCGGGACATAAAACGTTATTTTAAGCTGAAAACAGCGAGTAAGACCTAAAAAAACTCCAACAACAGGGTTAAATTGATATATAATTAAATAGGGTGGAGGTGTGGTCAATCTTCAATATTCAATATTGGTCCCGCAGACAAATGTGATAATAACAGAAATTTTTTTTTGAAGGGTTTATCAAGGAAGAGTCATAAACCAACTGATTGCCCTGAATGTACAGTTTTATTGATGTTTCAGGGTTTCCCCGTTTCTATCCTTAATCCGAAAAACTATTGATTTCACGCAGATTACTGATTTTTGCTCGCACCTTTTGGCAGCTTTAGCTGACACCATATAAAGTGAAATTTACTCCCGCCTGTCAAGGCGTTTGCATATTTGTCAAAGTTTTTCAATGCGTTGACAACTCTCAGACATCATAAACTAAGAATGACCTTTGCCAAAATAGTTCAAAATATGATTTTTACAATTTACTAACAAGGAAACTTTCGCTACCCTACAATGTTCCTCTCCTTGAAAGAAGAGTACACCACTCACGACGGAACAATTAAGGTAAATTTTTTTTGCAAATCAGTTAGTTCCCCGTGATAAAACTTTATCTCTTTAAGCATGTTATAAGTGACTATATATTAATTGAGCAGATCAAAAACGTTGTCAAAAGAACAAATCTCCAATTTAAATGACCACTTTATGGCGCAACACGTCTTTTGGGGCATCTAGGCCTCTTTCATTGTAGACGTCTCTCTCCTCTGGATCCATGAGAAAATTTGAAATTTGTTTCTTTTCTGCCTTTGTCTGGGTGGCATAGAAAGCAAAGACTGTTAAAATGCCTATCCACTGTTTAAGGCGGCGCTAGATCCGGCAACAAAAAATATGAAAGAGGCTCTGAGGGAGGAAGGACTCTGTGCGTCATGTAGACGCAGTCTCTTCCAGGGTAAAGCTTTTGCGATAATATCTGCCTTCAAGTTAGCGTGAAGCATCTTCCTCTTACTCTGTTTTTCAGAGAATTTCTTCTTTTACTCGCTCTACAGCGACTCCCTCTCTATTTCGTGTGGTTTAATTTTTATTTTGTAGCCTTCAACGGCTTCCTCCCTTTGCCGGAGTTTCTCAATCCCGTTGTTAACCTCAATTTCAGAGAGTCACAGTTGCTACCTGAGTTGCCGGCTTATCACCCCAGCTTCTCGCCGTCATCTAAAAGCCTCTCCGCTTCATTTATCTGACCCTTGAGGTTGATCACCTCCTCGCATGAGGTGGGCGCCCGATTCACAATATTTGGCAATGAAGTTGCTCGAGTGGCGCCACAGTTCGATATTTAGTATTGACGCCTACTATCCTGAAAACATAAGAACATAAGGCCGCACCACTGCCGTAACTTTGAACAGTTCCGTCAGAAAACAAACAAAATCCACGAATTCTGATTCCTGTCGGTTTCCTAAAAACCATATATAGATATGTTTTTTCTTAATCCAACAGTCTACGCTGTGCTTTCATTTCTTTTTTTCCTAATCCCACAGGTAACACTGCGTTTTCATTTTTTTTACTCTTAATCCCACACATACCACTTCGTTTTGTTTTAATTGCACTTAAACATGTCTTAATTTCATTCGTCCAAAGAGGCTATGCTTATGAGACTTAATTTCCCTTTTATGAAACTATTATCTTGTTGTCCCGTGCGTTTGTTTCCTTTACCTAATATTGTTTTTTTTCTTTGTCTGTATCTACTTCTGGAGTTTCTCCACAAGTGTCTATAATAACTGTACTCCCTCAATGGTTTTAACGGCTGGTTTACCGTTTCCTTATTGACCTCGTCCTTTATTAAACCTGCCAAAAAAAATACACGCAAATCCATTCCAAAAACATTACACAGAAGATAAACTGATAGCGTATTGATTGCGACTTCTCTAGCTATTCCTCAATAACGGAGCATCTGTGTTTCTATTTTTGCAAACCATGGAAAATATAACCAACAGTTTGGTGGAATTTTTAAGCCAAAATGATCCAATTGATCACTGGTATATTCCCCGTTTTGACCCGGGAAGACCTCCCTTCCTGTTATTGTCTTCCGACTATGTTTCATAGGTTGTGACAACTGACTGTTTTTCATATCTTTATGCGTGAAAAAACCTCCACCGCTAAAATCAAAGGAGCTCAAAGTTGCATATTGTTTTCAAGTTTCTCTAATTCATTATAGCGAGCGGATCAACTTCAGTTGTTTTGCATATGATTTCCAGGGCCCATTACCTAATTCAAAAGCATTGGCATAGACATTATTGCACAGCGTGAGAGTATAATTTCTTTAAATAAGCTGATTGGGTGCATTATGAGTGACTCGCTGAAAACAATTCTAACTTCCACCAGTACTTCTTCTGTGCAGAAGGATTTTGCGGCAAATTTGACCGATATTTTTTCACATTGATGTATGTACAAGAAACCCTTCGCCTTTTCAGAGCGGTAACCTCGAGGCATTTTTTTTCTAATTTAAAATTTTCGCAGTTTCCGGTTTCTTTTGCTAAATGCCAAACAATGTTATCTATGTCACTTTCGTGCTTTTCCAGAACACCGCAGTATGTTTTCTTTTGTTGAAAATTCCCAGGTGAAAAATGTATCTAGTCATTTTGTATTAAATTTTTAGTGTTTAATCACCCAAAAATTGCTGACAAATCAAACGTGGTTTCCTCAGATGTATAAAATACAGAAAGGTGGTTTGTTTTCTGGCGTAGTTGCATGGCGTTGCAAAGACTTTAGTTTGTGACATTCGTTCATGCATTTTGTTGGAAAGGAGCAAGGGTGACCAAAATTCAAACAATACGGACTAAACTTTGTCACTGCATGAATTGAAGATCTATAAGCCATCATAACTGTTTGTAGATAATTGGCCAGTGATTGTGGTTTTCTCCCACATGTTTAGACAAGGCTTCTTCGATTGTTCTGTTGGTTCTTTCAATCCTTGCGTTTTCCTGAGGATGATAAAATGTTGTGCTAGTTCTATCGATTCCCAGGACGGAACACAAATTTTTGAAAAGGTGTGATATGAAGTTTGATCCCTTGTCGCTGTGCAGATTTGTTGGGCAGCCAAAACGTGAAATCCAATTATCGACCAATGCTTTAGCTACTGTCTTTGCTTCTTGCTTTTGAAGTAGTATCGCTTAAGAATATCACATGAATATAATTGAATCCTTCTGATTTTGGTAGCGGTCCCATGATGTCCAACGCTACCTGACAAAACTGATGGCTTGGCTTTCATATCTGCAGTGGATATTTATGTTTCTGGCTAGGTTTCTTTCTTGCTATGCATTGCTCAACGCTATAAACCCAATCTTTAACATCCCGACTCATTCCAGGCCAGTAAAACCTTTCTTGAATACGCTGAAAAGTCTCTTTGCACCCGAAATCTCTACAAGATTCATATATCAAAACGAACATTTTTTCCATGAACACTGGAGTCAAAACAATTTGGACTACGATATACTGCTTTCTCTTTCTAGTAAGTCGTTTTCAATTAGCAAATTTTCGAAATTTATCCAAAACTTCCTTAAAATTTTTGAAGAGCCACTCATTTATCTTTTCTCTGGCCTCTGCTTGTTTTGCACCCAGCTCTTTGCGTCCATATTTCATTAGGTTTCAGTTGAACTGTTTGTAATTCCAAATCGGGAGTTTTCAGGGCTTGTTCTCAGATATTGGTCAAAATATTTGATGTTTTTCGTATATGATTAACCACCTACTCAGTGGTAGTTGGAACCTTTGATGAGCAGTCTGCATGTGGAGTTTTCTTTCTCGCTTCGTGCTTGATTTCGAAATGGAACTGCCCTATTTTTTCCAACCATCTCACTATCATACCGTTTGGCTCCTTGTAGCTATAAAGCCACGCTAAGGCTCTGTCATCCGTAACTATTAAGAATTTTTGTCTCAACATATAGTTCCGGAAACAATGCTTGAAATATACGATAGCTTATAGTTTCTAGTTTCCTTTTGATTGCGGAGTAATTTCGTTGTCCTTCATTCAGTGTTTTGCTGGCGTACGCAATAACTTGATCTATGTCTTGCTATTTTTGTGTCAATGCGGCCCCTATCCCAGTTAATGAAGCATCGTGTTTTTCTTTTCCGGATCAACTTCCACGCCGTTGTTCGACACACAATATCTCAAAGAAAAAGGAGTTTATTTCAAAAGAATCTGCATTTTGATCCTCTTAATTTTAACCATGCTTCTTTCAGTTGACACGGAATAAGTTCGAACCTCTCCAGATGTTCTTCAAATGTTTTACCAAAGGTTATAATGTCGTCTAGGTACACCAAAGCAGCTTCGTATAATAACCCACTTAGTATCAACTCCATTAAGTTTTGAAATGCTTCTGGACCTGAAGCGAGACCCATCGGTAGTCTTTTCCATTCATAGAGACCCATCGACGTTATAAAGGTCGTAAGAATTTGTGAATCTTTATCTAGCGCCATTTCAAAATAGCCAGAAATTAAATCATTAATGGAAAAGAGCATATCACCATCCAATCAGTCGATAACATCACTTATCTCTGGTAGGGGCCAGCTTGTCTTTTCGATCTGATTGTTCAATCCTCTGTAATCAACTAGTAATCTGTGGGATCTGTCTTTTTTTAACAAATATGTACGGGCTGCCCAATTCGAGTGAGTTGGTTCAACCAGATTGCTTTTTTCTAAATGCTCCACGATCTTTTTCATGGCTTACTGCTTTTCAAAACTGATACTTCCGTATGCCCGCCGAAATGGCTTTGCATCTGCGCTTAACTTTCTTTTATGTCTGACTTTATCCGAAAAACCTAAGCTCGTGAAAAGCTGCGTGAAAAGACCCGGTTATGTTTATCAAACATTACCTGTATTTTTTTTTCTTCAAATGACAATTTTGCACCGTCCAGAGTAGCGTGTTTGCCAATCCGAAAGGCTCCTGATGCTGCAGTCGCTCTCTGCTACTAAATAGTCCGTTTACTAGAATCTGATTTCACAAATCGGTACGATGAGCAGTTTTGCTGTCATGGTATATGTCATTTGCTTCATTTCGCATGTTCAGTACCTTCAACCAAACTTTTCCTTGGATTACACTAACCAGTGAGTCAGCTACCAGTAGTCCGGTTTTTTCATCGAATTCCTGTATGCCTTCAATTAAACCTTCTGGGCTACTGAGGACGGTACTTTTTTCATCTGTGATGACAATTTCGACTATTTTTCATATCTGCTGGTGATTCTTGCATTCCTCTCTGCTATTGCAAAGGTTCGAACACCGATCGTTGTTTGTGCTGTTATAGGTAGTGCTGTCCGATGTTTCGTACTGTATAGCAATTGTTCGCCAAAGTTTAGAATACATTCTTTTTCTATCATGAAATCTAAACCAAGAATGCAGTGTAAGCAATTATCCACCGTTATTGAAAACTCTTGGGCGAACTCTCCGGATTTTGGTTTCTGTTTGAATTTGATGTCGACACTGCCAACAGTTTTTAATTCCGAATTTTTAGCCGCGAACACTTTTTTATTAAAAGCTTTTAGGCTTCCCGGCTTTCCAATCCGTTCATATGGTCGACACTCATGAGCGATATGCTACTCCCACTGTCTAACATTCCTGTTAACAATTTCCTGTTCAATAACAACTCCACATTGAAACATTTTGTTTTGTTAGTGGAATACACCCTGATTACGTTGGTTTGTTCCGTCGTTTTATTTCAAGGGCATATTCAATTGATGTGCGAGAACTTCCACTAGTAAAACAATTACGTAAACTCTTCGCCAAATTGCCTTTTGCCCACATAGCCGACGTTTGTCATAGTCTCTCTCCCACCTGGGATTGTCAATTCTTTCGCGCAATTTTGTTCCTGAGTTCTTGCTCGGTCTCTTGAACTTTGTTCGCTATATCAGTTTCCATCGATTCTCGTTTCTCCGCAGTGGGCGTTGTATCTTCGACCGTCTTTGCTCCGGGCATTCTTTTCATTACCAATCGACGTCTGTTGGACTAGTCTGTTCGCCGAGTTTTCTAGGATTACTGTTTCATCCCCCCGTATGTCTGCGATTCGTGGCGTTTGTTTTTCTTCCTCAATTCGAATTACGGCTTCCAGGTGAAGCGCCCGCTCTAAAGCATTCGCGATGTTCATTTCCTTGTCCCCAATTGTCTTGCGGACCTCAAACCTAACTTGGCTGTGGTGAATCCCTTTAAAAAACCTCGAAACACTAAGTGATCCCGTATGTTCTGGGACTCGTGTGGGTACGCCTTCACCGCCAATTGCTGTAAATCCTCCAGGAAATCTGTAAATTCCTCTCCTGCCTGCTGCACGCGACGAGCTAGCCGTCCGCGGAACACCGACGGTTTTTCTTTGTAATGTCTTCGAAAAGCTTCATAGGTCTCATCATAGCTATTTCCGGTTGCCTCTGGGAGGGTACGGTAAAATTTGTTTGCAGCTTTTTGCGATCTCAACGCGAAATAATGCGGCCGTTTGTCAATTTCGGTTTCACTTACAGTACGTTTCCAATTTTGCAGTTCGGCTAATAGCTCAAAGTGTTTGAAGTAGCTTTCAAAGCCGTTTGAACCAATGAGTGCCTCCGACAATAACATCTGGGATACTGAACTTGCCGTTGCCATACTTAACCCCCACCCTACTTAATTATATATCAACTTATCACTGTAGTTGGAGTTTTGTTAGGTCTTATCCATTGTTTATAGCTTAAAATAACGTTTTGTGTCCCTCCAACTACAGTTTATCCGCTTTCATCTCAAAAAATTGATTTTTCAACTCGGTTTTCTTAATTTTCCGTCGAGTTTGATTTAATTACTTCTTGCTTCACAAGATTAATTGACAATTTACTACCCAAATTAGCAGAAAAAATTAAGATCAATCAATTTTTTGTCGAGTTTTCCTTGTTTTTCTCTATGAGACGTGACTTTAACATGTCTTAACGTTTTATTTGATTTTTAAATTTTCCTGACATGCTCGAAATCTTTTGATCACTTTGATTTTTTTTGAAGTAGGCGTCAAAACTAAACGTAGAAGCGTGGCGCCACTAAAGCAACTTCAACACCAATTATTGTGAATAGGGCGCCAACTTTATGCGAGGAGGTGATCAACCTCAAGGGTCAGATAAGTGAAGCGGAGAGGTATTTAGATAACAGCGAGAAGCTGGGGGTGACAAGCCAGCAATTCAGGGAGCAACTGAGACTCTCTCAAATTGAGGTTAACAACGGGATTGAGAAACTCCTGCAAGTAGAGGGAGCCGTTGAAGGCTACAAATTAAAAGCTAAAGCCCACGAAAGAGAGAAGGACTCGCTGTAGAGCGAGTAAAAGAAGAAAATATCTGAAAATCAGAGTAAGAAGAAGAAGCTTCACGCTAACTTGAAGGCAGAAATTTTTGCAAAAGCTTCACTCTGGAAGAGACTGCCTCTACATGACGCACCGAGTCCTTTTTCCGCCCCTTCGAACCTCTTTGATATTTTACAATTGCCGGAACTAGCGACATTTTAAAATGTCCTGAAACACTGGATAGACGTTTTAAGAGTCTTTGCCTTCTATGCCACCCAAACAAAGGCGGAAGAGAAGAATATTTCAAGGTACTGGTTGAAGCCAGAAATAATCTCATGGATCCATAGGCGAGAGAAGTCTTGATGCCGCAAAAGATGTGATGCCGCAAAAGATGTGTTGCGACAATAAAATAGGCCTTGATGCCGCAAAAGATGTGTTGCGCCATAAAATGGATATGTAAACTGGAAGTTTGTCCTATTGACAAAGTTTTTTTTGATGTGCTCATTAAATATAGTCCTTTATAACGTACTAAAAGAGGTAAAATTATATCATGGGGAACGAACAGATTTGCAAAAATATCCACCATAAATGCTCCGTCGTGCGTGGAGTACTCCAGTTTCAAGGAGGGAAACATTGTAGGAAAATGAAATTTTCATTGTTAGTAAAATATAAAGATCATTTTTTAAACTAGTTTGGCAAAAGTCATTGCTAATTTATGATGTCTGAGAACTTTCAACACATTAATTAACTTTGACAAATATGCAAACGCCTTGACAGGCTGGAGAAAATTTCTTCTTATATGGTGTCAGATTAAGCTGACAAAAGCTACGAAAATCGGTAATCTGGGTTAAATCTAAAATTACTCGGATTAAGGGGAGAAACGGGGCAACCCAGGAACATAATTAAAATGTAGGTTCAGAACAGTCAATTGATTTATAAATCCTTCCATGATAAATTTTTTCAATAGTAAGTTCCAGTAATTATCACAAAAGCCTGTCAAAATTTGAGTATAAAATTGAAAGCATTTACAGATAATTTGAGATTTCAATTTAAAGTATACTCATTTCTTGTTCTTTTCTAAGTAAGCACTTGTTGGGCTGATCCTGCGGTGGCGACAGAGAAAACAACAGGGGTCAGAAAGAACAAGTGAGTTTCAAAAAAATTTCAAAAGTTGTCGAGCATGTAAGGAAAACATTAAAAATCAGATAAAACATTAAAACACGTTAAAATCCCGTTTAATAGAAAAAAAAACAGAAAAATTGAAAACTCGATCGATCTTCATTTTTCTGCTAAATTTTGTTGTAAATTGTCAGTTAATTTTATAAAGCAAAAAAAATTGGACTGAATACAACATAAGGTTGACAAAAATCTAGCTCAAAAACAAAGCTTTGAGATAAAAGCGGATGAACTGTAGTTGGAGCGACATAAAACGTTATTTTAAGCTGAAAACAACGGGTAAAACCTAGAAAAATCCAACTACAGGGATAATTTGTTGAATAAAAAAGAAGGGTGGGAGGTAGTTTGGCTCGAAAGCTACTTAAAACCCTTTGAGTTATTAGCCGAACTACAAAATTGGAAACGTTCTGTAAAGGGAACCAAAATTGAAAAACGGTCGCATTATTTTGCGTTAAGATTGCAGAAATCTGCAAACAAATTTTAGCGTAACCTACCAGAGGCTACTAGAAATAGCTATGATGAGACAGTTACCATTTTGATGAGACCTTACACTGAAAAACCGGCGGTCTTTCGCGGATGGCTAACGCGTCGCGTGCAGCATGCAGATGAAAATATTAGGTTTTTGGGGGATTTACAGCAATTGGCGCTGTAAGTGTAACCAATCAATTCTAGGCCATACAGGATCACTTAGTGATTCGAGTTTTTCTCCAAATGATCCACTACAGCCAAGTTGGACTTGAACTCCGCAAGATAATTGGAAACAAGGGCATGAACATTGCGAAATCTTTAGAGCGGGCACTTCACCTGGAAGCCCTTGTCAGAATTGAGAAAGAAGAACAAACGCCACGATGAGCAGCCATACGGAGGGATGAAACAGAAATTCTAATAAACGCGGTGAACAGACTGGATCAACATATATCGGTTAGTACTAAAAATGAGGCCCGGAGCAGTGACGGTTGGAAAGACATTAGCCACTGGGGAGGAACGCGACGCAATGGCAACCGTTACAGGGTACAAGGTTCTAGAGACCGATTAAGAACTACCACCCCAGCACCAAATACGCGCGAGAGAAATGACAATCCCGGAGGGTAAAACAACTATGACAAATACCGACTATGTGGAAAAAGGGTCACTGGGCAAAAAAACTGCCTTAACTGTTTTACCTGTGGAAGTTCTACCCACAAAATGCGAAACTATCCTTAGGAAAATGGACGGAAGAAAACAACGTAATCAGGGTGTGCTCCACTTACAAAAAAATCCAATTTGTTATTGAACAGGAAATTGGTACCGGATCATTAGACAGTGGCAGTAGCATTTCGCTCATAAGTTTCGACACGTCTAGCGGATTGGAAAGCCGGAAAGTATGAAATGAAAGCCTAAAAGCTTTTAATAAAAAAGTGTTAGCGGCTAAAAATTCGGAGTTAAAAACTGTTGGCAGTGTCGACATCAAATTCAAAAAAAAAACCAAAATCCGGAGAGTTTACACAAGAGTTTTTAATAACGGCGGATAACTGCTTACCCTGCATTCTTGGTTTAGATTTTGTGATAGATCAAGAATGTATTTCATACATTGGCGAACAATTGCTATACAGTACAAAACATCGGTCAGCGCTACCTATATCAGCACAAACAACGACCTGCGTTCGAACCTTTGCAATAGCAGAAAGGAATGCAAGAATCCCCAGCAGACATGAAAAACTAGTCGAAATCGTCATCAAGGATGAAAACGATACCATCTCAGTAGCCCAGAAGGTTTAATTGAAGGCATAAGGGAATTCGAATAAAAAATTGGACTACTGGTAGCTGATCCACCGGTTAGTGTAAACCAAGAAAAAATTTTCATACCGATTTAAGGAATCAGATTCAAGTGAACGGAGTCTTCTGGAGCAAGGAACGACCGCACCATAAGGAGCCTTTTGGATCGTACATGTCACGCATTGTTTTCGGAACTATCTTTTGGGACGAAATTTCTTAGTAGTTACGGATCACAGAGCCTTAACGTGGCTTTATAGCTTCAAGGAGCCAGACGGTATGATAGTTAGATGGTTGAAAAACTTGGGCAGTCCATTTCGAAATCAAGCACGAAGCAGGAAAGAAAGATCTACATGCGGACTGCTCATCAAGGGTTCCAACTACCACTGAGGAAGTGAGTATTCAAATAGGAAAAACTACAGATAATTTGAACAATATCTGGAATCAAGCGCTGAAAACTCCTCTGATTTGCAATTACAAACGGTTCAACTGAAATCTAATGAGAATAGGAGAGTGAGCAGAGGTGGGCGGGGGGGCGGTGCCGGCGGTCCTTAATGCTTTAAGATAGGGAAAATATTTCCGGGACTGCTGGCCACGTATTAAGATAGGAAATATGTTTTCTGTAGTAATAGGATAAGTTATAGATTTCTCAATGTAGTAAAAACGGGAATGGTAAGGTTTCAGTGGTAAGAGAATGTTAAGAAAAACGGCTTTTTTTTGAATTTTGTGTCAAAACGTCTTGATTTATCACAAAAACCTCGGCGCGCGTTACCTAAGTGTTAAAAATTGTTCGTGTATTACGTGTAGATTGTAGATTGAAGGTATGATATTTCGGTTCACGGTAAGTCAATAGAAAGAATCTCAAAAACTCTGGAAATTCACTAAAGATTATTCACAAATTCATTCAAAAGAAACAAAATTAAAAACACTATATACAAATCCAAGAAAAAGTGAACTGGAGATTTTTCTGCTTATTAACCTTAAACACGTGTTTTACCCAAGTTTTTATCACAATTATCATCCTACGTTTGTATATGAAACAGATTTGGAGTATTTTTCTACGTCAAACTTGATAAATTGTATCTGTTTCATAACATAAATGGTGGATGGGTACAATTTAATAATAATCTAGAATTTTTCTACATATTCATCAGTTCTAGTCCTCAATGAGGCTTGTAATTTCTCGAAACTATTTTTAGAGCAGAGCTTTGTAGTAGTTTTTCTTTTACAATTCAAAAAAAAATTTTGCAGATTTTTAGTTGATGCTGTGTCTACTTTCCTCCAACAGAATTGTTTTTACCACTAAAAGACAATTTAAGGACAAAATTGTAACAATAAATCGATCATTTTCATCTCCAAATCAGCTTTGAAGGAAACCTGCTTCAAAACTCTAAATTTTCCATAATTTCACCTACCTCATATAAAAAAAGTGTTATTCATAACCTAAAAAGAAAAACAATTTAACAATTTTCTCAAAATTCACAAATAATTGAAATGAAATTCAACATTATTTTTCTGTAAATTCAAAAATACTATGTTTTTGAATTCTGATTGATCTACTATCTCCCAATTTGACTGTTTTTGGTTCAGTTTGAAAAAAGTTTTGCTCAATATGTGAAACTTAGACGCAAAACTGTATCATTTGAACAAACGTTCTCTAATCCAAAGCAAATTTAGCAGAAAAAAACTCTTTTTACGAAAAAAAATATCCACAGCAAACAACTTTCTCTTCTTTTGTTTTCCCTTATGTTATATAGTTATTAATCTGGACGTTCTAGCCCATTATTTTTGCTTTATTCGTCAATTAATTACAACATTTCTAAAAAAATTCTAAACCAAATAACTGTGTCTTCTTCTGTTTTCCCCTATGTTATATAATTATTAATCTGGACATTTTAGCCCATTAATTTTCTTTTATTCGTCTATTAATCAAAACATTTCTAAAATTGCTGGAAAACGAAATAAAAAATTTTGATTCTCAATTGCCTGCTTTAATCTGCTTAAAAACACGGTAGTGGATGATCGTATACAGTGTATACAATGAACAAGGAAATTTTATAAATGATAGCTAGGCAAATCGTTTCAGAAAGACTATGTTTTAAGACATCATTTTCTTAGCACATAGGTTCCGACCAACCATTTCATAATATACACTCCTACTGCAATTTAACGCCACTATTTTGTTGTAATATTTCTACTATTTTAGTTACCATTTTAGATAAAAAATTTTTTGGATCGAATTTTCTCTGAGAGTTTCACGACAATTTGAACTCGAATGCCAGAAGTAAATTTATCTGAAAAATTATTCAATTTTTTTATAATTTTATGTTTTTCATTGTTTGCTTTCAACAATTTTCCGTATTTTGGGTTTTTGATTGGTTACATCAAATGGAGACACTTGCTAAAAAAAACAATTCGTTCTCTATCTCAACTGTAGATTCAATTTTTATCAGATTCTTTTATTATCTGTAAACGATCAAGATGAAACAAAGCTATTCCAATTTTTATCTTTTTTTTTCATCGTCAGTTATCAAAAAAAGTCAAAACTCATTAACTTTGATGCATAAATTACCTTTTGTCTGCTTGAAATTTCACTACTCCAAGAACTCAATCAAAGACACTAACTGAGGAATTTTCTAAAAGGATAGCTAGGCAAAACAAATCAATTAGTCAATGTTTTATGAATATTCACTACTTACTTTTGTTACAAAATGTTAACAAATACGTGTCCACTTAGTAACTCATACAAGGTTCTTTTACCGCAAACTTAAAACAACAAACTCCCGTGAGCAAGCCACCATTGCAGTTCTCACTGAAGATTTTTGGACCGATTTTCAATGAAAATTTCACGAGAAATTGAATCAGATTTTCGCTCGAATTGGCCTTATCATCAATCAGAACCTTTTTAAGCATAAGCATAAATGAACGACTAAGAAATGCATTGAAATTGTTTCATTCTAATTACTAAAAAAATTCTTTGTCAAAAACTTTCAAATTGCTAAAACTAGGTACATATTTCGAGATTATCAGTTTACAATTTCTCAATAAAAAATTTATTTGCTATCTTTACTATGTTCTCTCAAAAAAATTGCAAGGTACCTTGTAGAAGAAGAGCGATGAGAGGTGGGGGTTGGTGCAAACTTTCATGTTTTAAAAGCGAGAAGAGAACATCCGGTCTGCAAGCTATGTATTAGCTGCAAGATATGGAATAGGTTTTTTAATGCATTAAGTTACGGAATGATAAGGTTTCAGTATGGTGGTGAGATGGTAAATTTCAGAAAATTTTTGTGGCGCCTAATCTTACAATGTTGTAGGATAGTGTGTAGATTTCTCTATATAATAGTAATAAACATTCAATGAAATAAGATCATTTTTTGCTTTGAACTAAGATGCGAGGTTTGAGATGATATTATGGTAAGTTTCAATAAAACTCTGTCGCCGAAGTTTCCGGAGCTCAATTTTTCCGACACATGCGTTTTTTAGCTAAGTCTTAAGAAATGAGATGTTTAAGGGCTATCTTTTTTTTACAAAACTTCGGTATGGTAAGTTTCAGATTCTTTTTGAAATTTTTTTAAAATTATTTGCAAATACATTTTAATCTTGAAAAGCATTATAAGAATTGAGAAACTATCATTTGAGTTGAATCAAATCGATCTCAAAATCTGTAAAAGTAAATTAAATTTCTATTCTACTTTGTCTCAAAGCTTCAACTTGGGCCTTTTTTGGTTTCTGCTTGATCTACCGTTCTGCCAATTGAATCCATTTCGAACAAAAGTTTAATCGAAAATTGAATTTTATGTGTAAAATTGTATCATTTCAAAAATCTTTTATTTTTCGGATGCAAAGTTTTGCCAAAAAACACGTTTGCTCAGAAGCTTCAGGAAGAGTTTTTTTGATCCAGATAACTGTATTTTTTTGCTTTAACCTTAATTCTGATTTGAAACTCATTTTGCAGTGCAGATTTAGGTTTTTTATTATATGGAAATGATCTAGATACAACAAAATTATCCAACTTTTATCTTTTTTTTTTCATTGTCAATTATGAAAAACAGTAAAAACTGCTTAACTTTGATGCATAAGTTACCCTTTGTCTGCTTGAAAACTCATTAATGAAAGAATTCAATCAAAGACACTAACTTAGGAACTTTATAAAATGATAGCTAGGCAAAACGAAGCAATTAGTCGATATTTTATAATTATCCATCACTTACTTTGTTACAAATTTTTAATATATACGTATCCACTAATTAACTCATTTTACGTACTTTTTCAGCAAACTTAAAACATCAAACTCCCGTGAGCAAATCATCATTGCAACTCTCACTGTAGGTTAATGATTTTTGAACCAATTTCCAATGAGATTTTCACGACATTTTGAATCTGATTATCGCTCGAGTTGGCCGTATCATCAATCAGAACCTTTGAGTATAAGCATAAGTGAACGACTAAAAATTGCGTTAAAATTGCTTCATATTATTTACTAGAACAAAAATTCTTTATCAAAAATTATCAAATTACTAGAACATTGTACAGATTTCTAGAATTTTTTAGGTTACCATTTCTTATTTAAAAATTGTTTGCTATGATTACTATATTCTCATAGAAAATTTTAATGTAGCTAGTAGTAGAGGAGCGATGAGAGGTAGGCGTGGGTGCAGACTTCCAAGTTTTAAGATAGGGAATAGAGCATCCGGTCTGAAAGCTATGTATTAAGGTAGAGATTAGATTTCTTATGTTTTATGATATGGAACAGGTTTCTTAATGTATTTAGATCTGGAATATTGGAGCTTCAGTGTGATGGTAAGATGGTAGGTTTCAGAAAAATTCTCGGCTCCCAATCTTACCATGTTTTAAGATAGTGTGTAGATTTTTCTATACAATAGTAACAGGCATTCAATGTACGAGGTTTGAGTTTCAACATATTTTTTGGAGCCCGACTTTGCCGACACATTGGTTTCTTAAAACTGAGGTATCACAAGGCTAGTTTTTCATACAAAACTTCGGTATTTTAATTTTTACTCGCAAATTCATTTTTATCTTGAAAAAACAAACATTTTTATCTTGAACAATCGAAAAAAAAATTTAAGGATGTTAAATTTTGGAGGGTAAATTTCAGGAAAAATTCATGTTAAGGTTTTCACTTGCAAATATATTTTTATCATGAAAAACAAACATTTTTTTATCAAAAAAAAATAAAAACTAAAAATGAAATTTCGATTCAAAGTATGAAATCAAAAACTATTAAATCATTTAATTTTTTTTTTCAAAAAAACATCCAGATTCCTTTTTGAATCAATCAGTTGATTTTTTGCATTCTCGAAAACTGGGTTGACATATCAGATTCCTCTGTATCTTCTATAAATTCGTTTTCTACTCGAAGTTTTCAATTGAATGATTCTGAAATTTTTCATTCAACTCCTGAAAATCTTCGACATCCGTCCATTTACTACTCTTTCAACATCTTACGTGGGATAATTGTCTCGTCGAAGTATCGGAAGGTTTGACAAAACAGTCAAAATTTTGCAAATTAACAAAAGATATAGAGTGTTTTTCCAAGTATTTTTGATGCCCTAGCTGTGATGGCTTTTTCAACAGGCCGGACACTTTCAACAGACATCTTATGACTTGCAAAGATCACTGACACATTTATCCAGGAACGTATTTACACTTCGAGAAACGCTGTTTGAAAAGTTGGAAGATTTCAATATCCCAGTTTCGAAACATAACAAACTATTCAACAACCTAGCCATTTTAATTTTTGAGTCAACTGAAACCTACCCAAACGACAACTTGGACTGTAACACACGTTTCAGATTCTTTATCAATATCCCCGAACCTAATTATGAACCAATATTTTTTATAACAAGGACCCGCAAAACTTATTATCGATTTTGTAATCAATCTTGAAATTTTGGCTGAGAACAGTAAGCTCGAAATGAGAACTAACTTTCAAAATGTTCAAAGAGTAGTAAATGAGCGGATGTTCAAACTTTTCCAGGAGTTGAATGAAAGATGTCAAAATCATCCAACCGAAAACTTTGAATATGAAGACGAATGTATAGAGGATACAGAGGACACTTATATGTCAACCCAGTTTTTGAGAACGCAGGAAAATTACCTGATCGATTTGAAACGAAATCTGGAGAGGTACGTTAACCCGTTACCTGTATTCGGGTTTAACAGTGGAAGGTTTGATCTAAACTTGATCATGAGCTTTCTGATTCCCTAGTTAATCAATAATTAAGAAGCTGAAGTAATGGTTATCAAAAAGGCTAACAATTTGAAATCCTTCAAGATTGGAAGCATAAACTTTCTCGAAATTATGAAATTTCTGGGTGGAGCAACATTTTTAGACTCCTTTTTCAAAGCCTTTGAAACAATTGAGACAAAAGGTTTTTCCCTTTTGAGTGGTTTGACAGTTTGACAGTGCTGACAAGCTCGAGATTGATGAATTACCTCCATATGAAGCCTTTTTGAGAGAAACCAAAACCCCCTTGAGAAGGACTTGCAGGATTATCAGAAATCAAGATCAAATTGACTTGATGAGCGACAAGCTCTGAAGAAACTTCAATTCAAGACAAAATCAGCATCTGAATGGGATAATTACAAAATTATAGAGGAGATTTGGCAGAAACTTAGAATGGCTACTAATAAAGTTTTTTTTGCATTGTTCAACAACAAAGTTGTTGTTCCAACACTTGAAGCAATGCAAAACATGGTTCAGTTTTATCATCAGAAAGAAAATGATATGTTAAAACTTGGATGCACTCTTCCAAATCTGGTAAATATTTGTCTGAACATATCAACTAAAGAATAAATCTGCACATTTTGAAAAAGTGATAAAGATTTGTGCGAGAAAATTAGAGAGGTCATCACAGGTGGACCATCAATTGTGTTCACGCAAAAAACTGTTGTGGACAAAACCTTTATCAGGAACTCATCAAATATCTGCAAAGCAATCGTTGGCATTCATACGATCCAGCTCTGTCCCTACTCAATGTGTCAAGATATGCCAACAGGGTTGTACACAAGATGGGAGATTGATTCCGATATGCAAAAATTCGAGGCTGGACATAACCGATCTCGCAATTTTGAGAACATGTCTATGTGTTATTACCAAGAAACAAGACAAGAATGCAGAATTCAGAGCTTCCACACATCTAGAAATAAGAAAAATTTGAAGCTATGGAATGCTATTAACATTTCTGTCCCTGCTAGGAAACTCGTCCATCGTTGAGTGATGAAAATTTTAAGAGAGAAAACAAAAGACGAGAGATGGATGATTTGAGAGGGAAATATATTCGCGAAAAAGGATACAAAATCGAATAGACGTGGAAATGTGAGTGGTGGCAAAACTTCAAAACGAACGAAAAAATTAAGAATCATACCCGATCCAGTTTTCCTACAAAAGACTTCTCTCTGCTGAATCTTTACTATGAAAAAGAAGAGATGGATCACTTTATGGATATGTTCAGTGTGACTTAGAGGTTCCAGATAGACTAAATGCAAATTTTGCTAATTTTCCTCCAATTTTCAAAAACACTGAAAATGAAAGAAATGATATCGCGGATTATATGCAAAATTATTTTAGCTTAGTAGTTACGGATCACAGAGACTTAACGTGGCTTTAAGGAGCCAGACGGTATGCTAGTTAGATGGTTGGAAAAACTTGGGCAGATCCATTTTGAAGTCAAGCACGAAGCAGAAAAGAAAATTATACGTGCGGACTGCTCATCAAGGGTTCCAACTTCCACTGAGGAAGTGAGTAATCAAATGGTAGGCGTGGGTGCAGACTTCCATGTTTGAAGATAGGGAATAGAGCATCCGGTCTAAAAGCTATGTATTAAGGTAGAGATTAGATTTCTTATGTTTTATGATATGGAATAGGTTTCTTAATGTATTAAGATCTGGAATATGTAAATTTCAGTGTGATGGTAAGATGGTAGGTTTCAGAAAAATTCTCGGCTCCCAATCTTACCATGTTTTAAGATAGTGTGTAAATTTTTCTATACAATAGTAACAGGCATTCAATGTACGAGGTTTGAGTTTCAACAAATTTTTTGGAGCCCCATTTTGCCGGCACATTCGTTTCTTATTTTTTCTCAAGATTTGAGGTATCAAAAGGCTACCTTTTCATACAAATATCATGGAATTTCTAGGTAGAGCAACATCTTTAGACTCCTTTTTTGAAGCCTACAAAGCAATTGAGCCAAAAATATTTTTCCCTTTTGAGTGGTTTGACAGTTAGACAGTGCTGACAAGCTCGCGAATGATGAATTACCTCCATACGAAGCCTTTTTGAGGGAAACCAAAATCCCTTTGAGAAGGACTTGCAGGATTATCAGAACTCAAGATCAAATTGACTTGATAAGCGACAAGCTTTGAAGAAACTTCAATTCAAGACAGTATCAGCATCTGAATGGGATAATTACAAAGTTATAGAGGAGATTTGGCAGAAACTTAGAATGGCTACTTTTAAAGTTTTTTTTTGCATTGTTCAACAACAAAGTTGTTGTTCCAACACTTGAAGCAATGCAAAACATGGTTCAGTTTTATCATCAGAAGGAAATTGATATGTTAAAACTTGGATGCAATCTTCCAAATCTGGAAAAAGTTTGTCTGAACATATCAACTAATGAAAAAATCTGCACATTTTGAAAAAGTGATAAAGATTTATGCTAGAAAATTAGAGAGGTCATCACAGGTGGACTATCAATTGTGTTCACGCAAAAAACTGTTGTGGACAAAACCTTTATCAGGAACTCATCAAATATCTGCAAAGCAATCGTTGGCATTCATACGATCCAGCTCTGTCCCTACTCAATGTGTCAAGATATGCCAACAGGGTTGTACACAAGATGGGAGATTGATTCCGATATGCAAAAATTCGAGGCTGGACATAACCGATCTCGCAATTTTGAGAACATGTCCATGTGTTATTACCAAGAAACAAGACAAGAATGCAGAATTCAGAGCTTCCACACATCTAGAAATAAGAAAAATTTGAAGCTATGGAATGATATTAACATTTCTGTCCCTGCTAGGAAACTCGTCCATCGTTGAGTGATGAAAATTTTGAGAGAGAAAACAAAAGACGAGAGATGGATGATTTGAGAGGGAAATATATTCGCGAAAAAGGATACAAAATCGAATAGACGTGGAAATGTGAGTGGTGGCAAAACTTCAAAACGAACGAAAAAATTAAGAATCATACCCGATCCAGTTTTCCTACAAAAGACTTCTCTCTGCTGAATCTTTACTATGAAAAAGAAGAGATGGATCACTTTATGGATATGTTCAGTGTGACTTAGAGGTTCCAGATAGACTAAATGCAAATTTTGCTAATTTTCCTCCAATTTTCAAAAACACTGAAAATGAAAGAAATGATATCGCGGATTATATGCAAAATTATTTTAGCTTAGTAGTTACGGATCACAGAGACTTAACGTGGCTTTAAGGAGCCAGACGGTATGCTAGTTAGATGGTTGGAAAAACTTGGGCAGATCCATTTTGAAGTCAAGCACGAAGCAGAAAAGAAAATTCTACGTGCGGACTGCTCATCAAGGGTTCCAACTTCCACTGAGGAAGTGAGTAATCAAATGGTAGGCGTGGGTGCAGACTTCCATGTTTGAAGATAGGGAATAGAGCATCCGGTCTAAAAGCTATGTATTAAGGTAGAGATTAGATAGGTCCTTCATGCTTTAAGATAGGGAAAACATTTCCGGGACTGCCAGCTACGTATTAAGATAGGAAATAGGTTTTCTAATGTATTAGGATAAGTTATAGGCTTCTCAATTTAATAAAATAGAGAATCGTTAGTTTCAATCGTAAGAGAATGTAAAAAGAACGGCATTTTTTTTATTATTTGTGTCAAATCGCAAAAGTCTCGGCGCGCGTTACCTAATTGGTAAAATTGTTCGTGTATTACGTGTAGATTGTAGAATGAAGGTATGATATTTTGGTTCATGGTAAGTCAATGGAAAGAGTTTCAAAAGTTTAGATTTTTTATCAAAAAAAATTGATAGTTTTTCAAAAAAAATTCAATCGCGATAATTGGAAATTTACTAAATATTATTCATAATTCATTCAAAAGACACAAAAAATAAAAACACTATTTACAAATCCAAGAAAAAGTGAAGTGTGATTTTTCTGCTTTTTAACCATAAACACATGTTTTATCCAAACTTTTATCACAATTATCATCCTACGTTCGTGTATGAACAGATTTGGAGGATTTTTCTACGTCAAACTTGAAAACTGTATCTGTTTCATAACAAAAATGGTGCATTAGTACACTTTTCATATAATCTAAAATTGTTCTACATTTTAATCAGTTCTAGTCCTCAATGAGGCTTGTAATTTCTCGAAACTATTTTTAGAGCAGAGCTTTGTAGTAGTTTTTCTTTGACAATTCAAAAAAAAATTTTGCAGATTTTTAGTTGATGCTGTGTCTACTTTCCTCCAACAGAATTGTTTTTACCACTAAAAGACAATTTAAGGACAAAATTGTAACAATTAATCGATCATTTTCATCTCCAAATCAGCTTTGAAGGAAACCTGCTTCAAAACTCTAAATTTTCCATAATTTCACCTACCTCATATAAAAAAAGTGTTATTCATAACCTAAAAAGAAAAACAATTTAACAATTTTCTCAAAATTCACAAATAATTGAAATGAAATTCAACATTATTTTTCTGTAAATTCAAAAATACTATGTTTTTGAATTCTGATTGATCTACTATCTCCCAATTTGAGTGTTTTTAGTTCAGTTCTCAAAATGTAAATTTTAGATGCAAAACTGTATCATTTGAACGAACGTTCTCGAATCCAAAGCAAATTTAGCATCAAAAAACCCCTTTTACGAAAAAAAATATCCACAGCAAACAACTTTCTCTTCTTTTGTTTTCCCTTATGTTATATAGTTATTAATCTGGACGTTCTAGCCCATTATTTTTGCTTTATTCGTCAATTAATTACAACATTTCTAAAATCGTTGGAAAACAAAATAAAAGATTTTCATTCTCAATTGCCTTCTTTAATCTGCTTAAAAACACGGTACTTCATGATCGCCAATTCAAAAAGACTATGTTTTAAGACATCATTTTTTTAGCACCTAAGTTTCGACCGAACAATTCATAATATATACTCTTACTGCTATTTAACACCACCAATTTGCCGTAAAACTTCTACTATTTTAGTTACTCTTGTAGATAAAAGAATTTTGGATCGATTTCTTTTGAGAGTTTTACGAAAATTTGAACTCGAATGCCAGAAGTAAATTTATCTGAAAAAATTTTCAATTTTGTTTAATTTTATGTTTTTCATTGTTTGTTTTCAATCATTTTCCGTATTTTGGGTTTTTGATTGGTTACATCAAATGGAGACACTTGCTAAATAAAAAAAAACAGTTTGTTGTGTATCTCAACTAAAACTCATTTTTTTTAAAAGGTATCTTTGCTTGATTCCAAGAAAATAAGGTGGATTTTTAGTGGAAAAACTGTATCAAAACTGTATAATTTTAAATTTCTATTTTATTTTGTCAAAAAATTTCAGTTTAGGTTTTTTTGGTTTCCGCTTGATCTACGGTCTTCCAATTGAGTCCATTCTAAACAAAATTTTACTCGGAAGTTGAATTTGATATGTAAAACTGTATCATTTCAGAAATCGTTTTTAATTCCGATGCAACGTTTTACCAAAAACCCATTTGCTAAGAGGCTTCAAAAGCAAATTTCTAATCCAGATAACTTATGTTTTTGCATTAACCTTGATTTTAATTTTGAACTCAGGTTTTTGTAATTCAGGTATTTTATTATCTGGAAACGATCTAGATACAACAAAGTTATCCAAAATTTTATCGTTTTTTTTCCATCGTCAGTTATCAAAAACAGTAAAAACTCATTAATTTTGATGCATAAGTTACCCCTTGTCTGCTTGAAAAATCACTACTCCCTCAACTAAATCAAAAGCATTAACTTAGGAATTTTCTAAAAGGATAGCTTGTCAAAACAAATCAATTAGCAGATATTTTACAATTATCCACTACTTACTTTTGTTACAAAAAATTAACAAAAACGTATCCACTTATTAACTCATATTATGTTCTTTTACCGCAAACTAAAAACAACAAACTCCCGTAAGCAAGCCACCATTGCAGTTCTCGCTGTATATTATTTCATACTATTTACTAGAAAAAATTTTTATCAAAACTTATCAAATTACTAAAACTAAGTACCGATTTCTAATTTTTTTCAGGTTGAAATTTCTCATTAAAAATATGGATTGCTATTATTACTATGTTCTCATAGAAATTTTTACTGTAGCTAGTAGTAAAAGTGCGATGAGAGGTGGGGGTGGGTGCAGACTTTCAAGTTTTAAAATAGAGAATAGAACATCCGGTCTGCAAGCTATGTATTAGCTGCAAGATATGGAATAGATTTTATAATGTATTAAGTTAGGGAATGGTAAGGTTCCAGAATGGTGGTAAGAAGGTAACTTTCGGAAAATTTTTGTGGCGTCTAATCTTACAATGTTTTAAGATAGTGTGTAGATTTCTCTATATAATGGTAATAGACATTCAATGTGTTAGGATAAGTTTTGCCATGAATTAAGATACGAGGTTTGAGATGATATTATGTTAGGTTTTTACAAAATTTTGTCGCCCGATTTTTCTGGAGCTCAATTTTTCCGACACATGCGTTTTTTAGCTAAGTCTTACGAACTGAGATGTTTAAGGGCTATCTTTTCTTACAAAACTTCGTTATGGTAAGTTTCAGAATTTTTTTTGAAATGTTTTAAAAATTTACTTGCAAATACATTTTATTCTTGAAAAGCATTTTTATTTCAAAAAATAGAAAAAAAATTTTGGATGGCAAGTTTCAGATAGTAAAAATTTTAAGAGTTGAGAAACTATATTTGAGTTGAATCATATTAGTCTCAAAACCTGTAAAAGTAAATTAAATTTCAATTTTGCTTGTCAAAAAACTTCAACTTAGACCTTTTTTGATTTCTGCCTGATCTACCGTCTTCCAATTGAATCCATTTTGCACAAAAGTTTTCTCGAAAATTGAATTTTATGTGTACAATTCTATCATTTCAAATATCGTTTATTTTTCCGATCCAAAGTTCCGCCAAAAAACCCATTTGCTAAGAAGCTTCAGAAAGTAAATTTCTGATCGAGATAACCGTATGTTTTTGCTTTAACCTTAATTCTAATTTTGAAATCAACTTGTAGTGCAGATTTAGGTGTTTTATAATCTGGAAATGATCAAGCTACAACAGAATTCTCCAATTTTTATGTTTTGTTAAATCGTCAATTATCAAAAACATTAAAAACTTAATAATTTTGATGCATAAGTTACCCCTTGTCTGCTTGAAAACTCACTATTCCATGAACTCAATCAAAGACACTAACTTAGGAATTTTCTAAAAGGATAGCTAGTCAAAACAGATCAAATAGTCGACATTTTAAAATTGTCCACTACTTACTTTTGTTACAAAATGTTAACAAATACGTATCCACTTGTCAACTCATTTTATTTCTCTTACCGCAAACTAAAAACAACAAACTCCCGTAAGCAAGCCACCATTGCAGTTCTCGCTGTATATTATTTCATACTATTTACTAGAAAAAATTTTTATCAAAACTTATCAAATTACTAAAACTAAGTACCGATTTCTAATTTTTTTCAGGTTGAAATTTCTCATTAAAAATATGGATTGCTATTATTACTATGTTCTCATAGAAATTTTTACTGTAGCTAGTAGTAAAAGTGCGATGAGAGTTGGGGGTGGGTGCAGACTTTCAAGTTTTAAAATAGAGAATAGAACATCCGGTCTGCAAGCTATGTATTAGCTGCAAGATATGGAATAGATTTTATAATGTATTAAGTTAGGGAATGGTAAGGTTCCAGAATGGTGGTAAGAAGGTAACTTTCGGAAAATTTTTGTGGCGTCTAATCTTACAATGTTTTAAGATAGTGTGTAGATTTCTCTATATAATGGTAATAGACATTCAATGTGTTAGGATAAGTTTTGCCATGAATTAAGATACGAGGTTTGAGATGATATTATGTTAGGTTTTTACAAAATTTTGTCGCCCGATTTTTCTGGAGCTCAATTTTTCCGACACATGCGTTTTTTAGCTAAGTCTTACGAACTGAGATGTTTAAGGGCTATCTTTTCTTACAAAACTTCGTTATGGTAAGTTTCAGAGTTTTTTTTGAAATGTTTTAAAAATTTACTTGCAAATACATTTTATTCTTGAAAAGCATTTTTATTTCAAAAAATAGAAAAAAAATTTTGGATGGCAAGTTTCAGATAGTAAAAATTTTAAGAGTTGAGAAACTATATTTGAGTTGAATCATATTAGTCTCAAAACCTGTAAAAGTAAATTAAATTTCAATTTTGCTTGTCAAAAAACTTCAACTTAGACCTTTTTTGATTTCTGCCTGATCTACCGTCTTCCAATTGAATCCATTTTGCACAAAAGTTTTCTCGAAAATTGAATTTTATGTGTACAATTCTATCATTTCAAATATCGTTTATTTTTCCGATCCAAAGTTCCGCCAAAAAACCCATTTGCTAAGAAGCTTCAGAAAGTAAATTTCTGATCGAGATAACCGTATGTTTTTGCTTTAACCTTAATTCTAATTTTGAAATCAACTTGTAGTGCAGATTTAGGTGTTTTATAATCTGGAAATGATCAAGCTACAACAGAATTCTCCAATTTTTATGTTTTGTTAAATCGTCAATTATCAAAAACATTAAAAACTTAATAATTTTGATGCATAAGTTACCCCTTGTCTGCTTGAAAACTCACTATTCCATGAACTCAATCAAAGACACTAACTTAGGAATTTTCTAAAAGGATAGCTAGTCAAAACAGATCAAATAGTCGACATTTTAAAATTGTCCACTACTTACTTTTGTTACAAAATGTTAACAAATACGTATCCACTTGTCAACTCATTTTATTTCTCTTACCGCAAACTTAGAAAAAACAAACTCCCGTGAGCAAGCCACCATTGCAGATCTCACTGAAGATTTTTGGACCGATTTTCAATGAGAATTTCACAAATTTTTGAATCTGATTATCGCTCGAATTGGCCTTATCATCAATCAAAACTTTAAGCATAAGCATAATTTAACGAATAAGAAATGCGTTGAAATTTTTTCATACTAATTACTAGAAAAATTCCTACAACTTTTATCAAATAACTAAAACTAGGTACCGATTTCTTGATTTTTTCAGGTTACAATTTCTCATTAAAAATATTGTTTGCTATTATTACTAAGTTCTCATAGAAATTTTTAATGTAGCTAGTAGTAGAAGAGCGATGTGAAGTGGGGGTGGATGAAGACTTTCATGTTTTAAAATAGAGAATAGAACATCTGGTCTGCAAGCTATGTTTTAGCTGCAAGATATGGAATAGGATTTTTAATGTATTAAGTTAGGGAATGGTAAGTATGGTGGTAAGATGGTAAATTTCAGAAATTTTTTGTGGCGTTTAATCTTACAAGGTTTTAAGATAGTGGGTAGAGTTCTTTATATAATATTATTAGACATTTAATGTATTAAGATCTGTTTTGCAACGAATTAAGATACGGGGTTTGAGATGATATTATGGTTAGTTTCAACAAAGTCTTATCGCCCGAATTTTCCGGAGCTCACATTTTCATCCCACATGCGTTTTTTGGCTGAGTCTTAAGAATTGAGATGTTTAAGGGCTATCTTTTCTTACAAAACTTCGTTATGGTAAGTTTCAGAATTTTTTTTGAAAGTTTTTTTTAGATTTTACTTGCAAATACATTTTAATCTTGAAAATCATTTTTATTTTGGAAAATCGATAAAAAAACTTTTTGGATGGGAAATTTCAGATAGTAAAAATCTTAAGAATTGAGAAACTATATTTTGAGTTGAATCAATTTGATCTTAAAATCTGTAAAAGTAAAATAAATTTCAGTTTATTTGTCAAAAAACTTCAACTTAGGCCTTTCTTGGTTTCTGCCTGATCTACCGTCTTCCAATTGAATCCATTTTGGACAAAAGTTTTCTCGAAAATTGAATTTTATCTGTAAAATTGTATCATTTCAAAAATCGTTTGTTTTTCTGATCCGAAGTTCCGCCAAAAAACCCATTTGCTAAGAAGCTTCATAAAGGAAATTTCTGATCCAGATAACCGTATGTTTTTGCTTTAACCTTATTTCTAATTTTGAACCAACTTGTAGTGCAGATTTAGGTGTTTTATTGTCTGGAAATGATCAAGATACAACAGAATTATCTAATTTTTATATATTTTTTATTGTCAATTATCAAAAACAGTAAAAACTTAATGATTTTGATGCATAAGTAACCCCTTGTCTGCTTGAAAACTCACTACTCCATGAACTCAATCGAAGACACTGAATTAGGAATTTTCTAAAATTTCTATATCTTGTCAAAACAAACCAATTAGTCAATATTTTATAACTATCCACTACTTACTTTTGTTAAAAATGGTTAACAAATACGTATCCACTTAATAACTCATATTATTTCTTTCACCGCAATTTTAAAACAACAAAGTAACGTGAGCAAGCCACTATTACAGTTCTCACTGAAGATTTTTGGACCGATTTTCAATGAGAATTTCACGATAATTTGATTCTGATTATCGCTCGAATTGGCCTATCATCAATCAGAACCTTTAAGCATGAGCATAAATGAACGACTAAGAAATGCGTTAAATTATTTCCTGGTAATTACTCCAAAAATTCTTTATCAAAATTTATCAAATGACTAAAACTAGGTACCGATTTCTAGATTTTTTTAGATTACAATTTCTAGTTAAAAACATTGTTTGCTATTATTACTATGTTTTCATAGAAATTTTTAATGTAGCTAGTAGTAGAGGAGCGATGAGAGGTGGGGGTGGGTGCAATTTTTCATGTTTTAAAATAAAGAATAGACATCCGGTCTCCAAGCTATGTATTAGCTGCAAGATATGGAATAGGTTTTTTAAAGTATTAAATTAGGGAATGGTAAGGTTTCAGTATGGTGGTAGATGGTGAATTTCAGAAAATTTTTTGGCGTTTAATCTTACAAGGTTTAAAGATAGTGGGTAAATTTCTCTATATAATAGTAATAGACATTTAATGTATTAAGATCAGTTTTGCCATGAAATAAGATACGAAGTGTGAGATGATATTATGGTTAGTTTCAACAAAGTCTTATCGCCCGAATTTTCCGGAGCTCCTTTTTTCATCCCACATGCGTTTTTTGGCTGAGTCTTAAGAATTGAGATGTTTAAGGGCTATCTTTTCTTACAAAACTTCGTTATGGTAAGTTTCAGAATTTTTTTTGAAAGTTTTTTTTAGATTTTACTTGCAAATACATTTTAATCTTGAAAAGCATTTTTATTTTGGAAAATCGAAAAAAAAACTTTTTGGATGGGAAATTTCAGATAGTAAAAATCTTATGAATTGAGAAACTATATTTTGAGTTGAATCAATTTGATCTCAAAATCTGTAAAAGTAAAATAAATTTCAGTTTTATTTGTCAAAAAACTTCAACTTAGGCCTTTTTTGGTTTCTGCCTGATCTACCGTCTTCCAATTGAATCCATTTTGGACAAAAGTTTTCTCGAAAATTGAATTTTATGTGTACAATTCTATCATTTCAAATATCGTTTATTTTTCCGATCCAAAGTTCCGCCAAAAAACCCATTTGCTAAGAAGCTTCAGAAAGTAAATTTCTGATCGAGATAACCGTATGTTTTTGCTTTAACCTTAATTCTAATTTTGAAATCAACTTGTAGTGCAGATTTAGGTGTTTTATAATCTGGAAATGATCAAGCTACAACAGAATTCTCCAATTTTTATGTTTTGTTAAATCGTCAATTATCAAAAAAATTAAAAACTCAATAATTTTGATGCATAAGTTACCCCTTGTCTGCTTGAAAACTCACTATTCCATGAACTCAATCAAAGACACTAACTTAGGAATTTTCTAAAAAGACAGCTAGTCAAAACAAATCAAATAGTCGATATTTTAAATTATCCACTACTTGTTTTGTTACAAAGTGTTTAAAAAAACGTATCAACTTAATAACTCATATTATTTCTTTTACCGCAAACCTAAAACAACAAAGTCCCGTGAGCAAGCCACCATTGCAGATCTCACTGGAGATTTGTGGACCAATTTTCAATGAGAATTTCACGATAATTTGAATCTGATTATCATTCAAATTGGCCTTATCGTCAATCAGAACTTTTAAGCAAAAGCATAAATGAACGACAAAGAAATGCGTTGAAATTATTTCATAATAATTACTAGAAAAATACTTTATCAAACTTTATCAAATTACTAAAACTAGGTACCGATTTCTAGATTTTTTCAGATTACAATTTCTAATTAAAAACATTGTTTGCTATTATTACTATGTTCTCATAGAAATTTTTAATGGAGCTAGTAGTAAAAGAGCGATGAGAGGTGGGGGTGGGTACAATCTTTCATGTTTTAAAATAAAGAATAGAACATCCGGTCTGCAAGCTATGTAGCTGTAAGATAGGGAATAGGTTTTTTAAAGTATTAAGTTAGGGAATGGTTCGGTTTCAGTATGGCGGTAAGATGGTGAATTTCAGAAAAGTTTTGTGGCGTCTAATGTTACAATGTTTTAAGATAGTGGGTAGGTTTCTCTATATAATAGTAATAGACATTTAATGTATTAAGATCAGTTTTGCCATGAATTAAGATACGAGGTTTGAGATTATATTATAGTAAGTTTCAACAAAGTCTTATCGCCCAAATTTTCCGGGGCTCGATTTTTCCGACACATGCGTTTTTTGGCTAAGTCTTAAGAATTGAGGGCTATCTTTTCTTACAAAACTTCAGTTTGGTAAGTTTCAGACTTTTTCATGAAATTTTTTAAAAATTTACTTGCAAAAACCTTTTAATCTTGAAAAGCATTTTTATTTTGAAAAACCGAAAAAAAAAATTTCAGATAGTACAAATCTTAAGAATTGAGAAACTATATTTTGAGTTGAATCAAGTTGATCTCAAAAGCTGTAAAAATAAATTAAATTTCAATTTTTTTTGTCAAAAAACTTCAACTTAGGACTTTTTTGCTTTTTGCCTGATCTACCGTCTTCCAATTGAATCCATTTTGGACAAAAATTTTCTCCAAAATTGAATTTTATGTTTAATATTGTATCATTTCACAAAAAATCGTTTATTTTCCGATGCAAAGTTCCGACAAAAACCCATTTGCTAAGAAGCTTCAGAAAGGAAATTTCCAATCCAGATGACCATATGTTTTTGCTTTAACCTGAATTCTAATTTTGAACTCATCTTGCAGTGCAAACTTAGGTATTTATTATCTAGAATGATCAAGATACAACAGAATTATCCAATTTTTATATTTTTTTTTCGTCAATTATCGAAAACAGTGAAAACTCAATGATTTTGATGCATAAGTTATCCCTTGTCTGCTTGAAAACTCACTACTGCAAGAACTCAATCAAGACACTAACTTAGGAATTTTATAAAAGGATAGCTAGGCAAAACGAATCAATTACTCGATAATTTATAAATATCCACCACTTAGTTTGTTACAACTTTTTAACAAAAACGTATCCACTTATTAACTCATATTATGTAGTTTTACAGCAAACTTAGAACAACAAACTCCCACGAGCAAGCCGCCATTGCAGTTCTCACTGAAGAACTTTGGACCGATTTTCAATGAGAATTTCCGAATAGTTTTAATCTGATTATCGGTCGAATTGGATTTATCATCAATCAGAACCCTTAGGCGTAAGCATAAATGAACGACTAAGAAAGTTATTTCATACTAACTAGAAAAATTTATTTAAATACATAAACTAGGTACCGATTTCTAGAACAATTTCAGATTAATTTTCAGGTTACAATTTCTCATGAAAAATATTGTTTCCTTTTATTACTATGTTCTCATAGTAATTTTTTTATGTAGCTAGTAGTAGAAGAGCGATGAGAGGTGGGGGTGGGTGCAAACTTTCATGTTTTAAAATAGAGATAAGAACATCCGGTCTGCAAGCTATGTATTAGCTGCAAGATATGGAATAAGTTTTTTAAAGTATTAAGTTAGGAAATGGTAAGGTTTCAGTATGGTGGTAAGATGGTAAATTTCAGAAAATTTGTGTGGCGTCTAATCTTACAATGTTTTAAGATAGTGGGTAGAGTTCTTTATATAATATTATTAGACATTTAATGTATTAAGATCTGTTTTGCAACGAATTAAGATACGGTGTTTGAGATGATATTATGGTAAATTTCAACAAAGTCTTATCGCCCGAATTTTCCGGAGCTCAATTTTTCCGCCACATGCGTTTTTTGGCTGAGTCTTAAGAATTGAGATGTTTAAGGGCTATCTTTTCTTACAAAACTTCGTTATGGTAAGTTTTGAAACTTTTTTTAGATTTTACTTGCAATTACATTTTAATCTTGAAAAGCATTTTTGTTTTAAAAAATCGAAAAAAAAACTTTTTGGATGGGAAGTTTCAGATAGTAAGAATCCTACGAATTGAGAAACTATATTTTGAGTTGAATCAATTTGATCTCAAAATCTGTAAAAGTAAAAAATAAAATTTCAGTTTTACTTGACAAAAAACTTCAACTTAGGCCTTTTTTGTTTTCTGTCTGATCTACCGTCTTCCAATTAAATCCATTTCGGATACAAATTTTTTGAAAATTGAATTTTATGTGTAAAATGTTATCATTTCAAAAATCGTTTATTTTTCCGATGCAAAGTTTTGCCAAAAAACCCATTTGCTAAGAAGCTTCAGAAAGGAAATTTCTGATCCAGATAACCGTATGTTTTTGCTTTAACCTTAATTCTAATTTTGAAATCATCTTGCAGTGCAAACTTAGGTATTTATTATCTAGAATGATCAAGATACAACAGAATTATCCAATTTTTATATTTTTTTTCGTCAATTATCGAAAACAGTGAAAACTCAATGATTTTGATAAATAAGTTATCCCTTGTCTGCTTGAAAACTCACTACTGCAAGAACTCAATCAAGACACTAAATTAGGAATTTTATAAAAGGAAGCTAGGCAAAACGAATCAATTAATCGATAATTTATAAATATCCACCACTTAGTTTGTTACAACTTTTTAACAAAAACGTATCCACTTATTAACTCATATTATGTAGTTTTACAGCAAACTTAGAACAACAAACTCCCACGAGCAAGCCGCCATTGCAGTTCTCACTGAAGAACTTTGGACCGATTTTCAATGAGAATTTCCGAATAGTTTTAATCTGATTATCGGTCGAATTGGATTTATCATCAATCAGAACCCTTAGGCGTAAGCATAAATGAACGACTACGAAAGTTATTTCATACTAATTACTAGAAAAATTTTTATCAAAATTTATCTAATTACATAAACTAGGTACCGACTTCTAGATTTTTTCAGGTTACAATTTCTCAGGAAAAATATTGTTTCCTATTATTACTATGTTCTCATAGTAATTTTTTAATGTAGCTAGTAGTAGAAGAGCGACGAGAGGCGGGGGTGGGTGCAGACTTTCATGTTTTAAAATAGAGATGAAAACATCCGGTCTGCAAGCTATGTATCAGCTGCAAGATATGGAATAAGTTTTTTCAAGTATTAAGTTAGGAAATGGTAAGGTTTCAGTATGGTGGTAAGATGGTAATTTCAGAAAATTTTTGTGGCGTCTAATCTTACAATGTTTTAAGATAGTGGGTAGAGTTCTTTATATAATATTATTAGACATTTAATGTATTAAGATCTGTTTTGCATCGAATTAAGATACGGGGTTTGAGATGATATGATGGTAAATTTCAACAAAGTCTTATCGCCCGAATTTTCCGGAGCTCAATTTTTCCACCACATGCGTTTTTTGGCTGAGTCTTAAGAATTGAGATGTTTAAGCGCTATCTTTTCTTACAAAACTTCGTTATGGTAAGTTTCAGAATTTTTTTTGAAACTTTTTTTTAGATTTTACTTGCAAATACATTTTAATCTTGAAAAGCATTTTTGTTTTGAAAAATCGAAAAAAAAACTTTTTGGATGGGAAGTTTCAGATAGTAAGAATCCTACGAATTGAGAAACTATATTTTGAGTTGAATCAATTTGATCTCAAAATCTGTAAAAGTAAAAAATAAAATTTCAGTTTTACTTGACAAAAAACTTCAACTTAGGCCTTTTTTGGTTTTCTGTCTGATCTACCGTCTTCCAATTAAATCCATTTCGGATACAAATTTTTCGAAAATTGAATTTTATGTGTAAAATGTTATCATTTCAAAAATCGTTTATTTTTCCGATGCAAAGTTTTGCCAAAAAACCCATTTGCTAAGAAGCTTCAGAAAGTAAATTTCTGATCCAGATAACCGTATGTTTTTGCTTTAACCTTAATTCTAATTTTGAACTCATTTTGTAGTGCAGATTTAGGTGTTTTATTATCTGGAAATGATCAAGATACAACAGAATTATCCAGTTTTTTTATATTTTTTTTAGCGTCAATTATCAAAAACTGTAAAAACTCATTAATTTTGATGCATAAGTTACCCCTTGTCTGCTTGAAAACTCACTACTCCATGAACTCAACCAAAGACACTAATTTAGGAATTTTCTAAAAGGATAGCTAATCAAAACAAATCAAATAGTCGATATTTTGAAATTATCCACTACTTAATTTTGTTACAAAATGTTAACAAATACGTATCCACTTGTAAACTCATTTTATTTTTTTTACCGCAAATTTAAAACAACAAAGTCCCGTGAGCAAGCCACCATTGCAGATCTCACTGAAGATTTTTGGACCGATTTTCAATGAAAATTTCACAATAATTTGAATCTGATTATCGCTCGATTCGACCTTATCATCAATCAAAACTTTTAAGCATAAGCATAAATGAACGACTAAGAAATGCGTTGAAATTATTTCATACTATATACTAGAAAAATTCTTTATCAAAAATTATGAAATTACTAAAACAAGGTACCGATTTCTAGATTTTTTCAGATTACAATTTCTAGTTAAAAACATTGTTTGCTATTATTACTATGTTATCATAGAAATTTTTAATGTAGATAGTAGTAGAAGAGCGATGAGAGTTGGGGGTGGGTGCAATCTTTCATGTTTTAAAATAAAGAATAGACATCCGGTCTCCAAGCTATGTATTAGCTTTAAGATATGGAATAGGTTTTTTAAAGTATTAAATTAGGGAATGGTAAGGTTTCAGTATGGTGGTCGATGGTGAATTTCAGAAAATTTTTGTGGCGTCTAATGTTACAATGTTTTAAGATAGTGGGTAGAGTTCTTTATATAATATTATTAGACATTTAATGTATTAAGATCTGTTTTGCAACGAATTAAGATACGGTGTTTGAGATGATATTATGGTTAGTTTCAACAAAGTCTTATCGCCCGAATTTTCCGGAGCTCACATTTTCATCCCACATGCGTTTTTTGGCTGAGTCTTAAGAATTGAGGGCTATCTTTTCTTACAAAACTTCGGTATTTTTTATGAAATTTTTTAAAAAATTTACTTGCAAAAACTTTTTACTCTTGAAAAGCATTTTTATTTAAAAAAATCAAAAAAAAAACTTTTGGGATGGTAAGTTTCAGATAGTAAAAATCTTAAGAATTGAGAAACTATATTTTGAGTTGAATCAACTTGATCTCAAAAGCTGTAAAAATAAATCAACTTTCAATTTTACTTTGTCAAAAATCTTCATTTTAGGCCATTTTTGCTTTTTGCCTGATCCACCGTCTTCCAATTGAATCCATTTTGGACAAAAATTTTCCACAATACTGAATTTTATTTTTAAAATTGTATCATTTCAAAAATCGTTTATTTTTCCGATGCAAAGTTTTGACAAAAAACCCATTTGCTAAGAAGCTTCAGAAAAGAAATTTCTGATCCGATGACCATATATTTTTGTTTTAACCAGAATTCTAATTTTGAACTCAACTTGCAGTGCAAATTTAGGTGTTTTATTATCTAGAATGATCAAGATACAACAGAATTATCCATTTTTAATATTTTTTTCCGTCAATTATCAAAAACAGTAAAAACTCAATGATTTTGATGCATAAGTTACCCCTCGTCTGTTTGAAAACTCACTACTGCAAGAACTCAATCAAATACACTAACTTAGGAATTTTATAAAATGATAGCTAGGCAAAACGAATCAATTACTCAATAATTTATAATTCTCCACCACTTAGTTTGTTACAACTTTTTAACAAAAACGTATCGACTTATTTACTCATATAATGTAATTTCACAGCAAACTTAGAACAACAAACTCCCGCGAGCAAGCCACCATTGCAGTTCTTACTGAAGAACTTTGGACCGATTTTCAATGAAAATTTCCGAACAGTTTTAATCTGATTATCGGTCGAATTGGCCTTATCATCAATCAGAACCCTTAGGCATAAGCATAAATGAACGACTAAGAAATGCGTTGAAATTATTTCATATTAATTACTAAAAAATCTCTTTATCAAAATTTATCTAATTACTAAAACTAGGTACCGATTTCTAGATTTTTTCAGGTTACAATTTCTCATGAAAAATATTGTTTCCTATTATTACTGTGTTCTCATAGAAATTTTTTAATTTAGCTAGTAGTACAAAAAGAGCGATGAGAGGTGGGGGTGGGTGCAGACTTTCATGTTTTAAAATAGAGATAAGAACATCCGGTCTGCAAGCTATGTGTTAGCTGCAAGATATGGAATAGGTTTTTTAAAGTATTAAGTTAGGGAATGGTAAGGTGTCAGTATGGTGGTAAGATGGTAAATTTCCGAAAATTTTTGTGGCGTCTAATCATACAATGTTTTAAGATAGTGCGTAGAGTTCTTTATATAATATTAATGGACATTTAATGTATTAAGATCTGTTTTGCAACGAATTAAGATACGGAGTTTGAGATGATATTATGGTAAATTTCAACAAAGTCTTATCGCCCGAATTTTCCGGAGCTCAATTTTTCCGCCACATGCGTTTTTTGGCTGATTTTTAAGAATTGAGATGTTTAAGGGCTATCTTTTTTTTTACAAAACTTCGTTATGATAAGTTTCAGAATTTTTTTTGAAATTTTTTTTAGATTTTACTTGCAAATACATTTTAATCTTGAAAAGCATTTTTGTTTTGAAAAATCGAAAAAAAATTTTTGGATGGGAAGTTTCAGATAGTAAAAATCCTACGAATTGAGAAACTATATTTTGAGTTGAATCATTTTGATCTCAAAATCTGTAAAAGTAAATAAAATTTTAGTTTTACTTGACAAAAAACTTCAACATAGGCCTTTTTTGGTTTCTGTCTGATCTACCATCTTCTAATTAAATCCATTTCGGACAAATTTTTTCAAAAATTGAATTTTATGTGTAAATTGTTATCATTTCAAAAATTGTTTATTTTTCCGATGCAAAGTTTTCCAAAAAAACACATTTGCTAAGAAGCTTCAGAAAGGAAATTTCTGATCCAGATAACCGTATGTTTTTGCTTTAACATTAATTCTAATTTTGAACTCAACTTGTAGTGCAAATTTAGTTGTTTTATTATCTAGAAATGATCAAGATACTACAGAATTATCCAGTTTTTATATTTTTTTAGCGTCAATTATCACAAACTGTAAAAACTCATTAATTTTGATGCATAAGTTACCCCTTGTCTGCTTGAAAACTCACTACTCCAAGAAATCACTACTGCAAGAACTCAATCAAATACACTAACTTAGGATTTTTATAAAATGATAGCTAGGCAAAACGATTCAATTACTCGATAATTTATAATTATCCACCACTTAGTTTGTTACAACTTTTTAACAAAAACGTATCCACTGATTAACTCAAATTATGTAATTTTACAGCAAAATTAGAACAACAAACTCCCGCGAGCAAGCCACCATTGCAGTTCTCACTGAAGAACTTTGGAGCGATTTTCAATGAGAATTTCCGAATAGTTTTAGTCTGATTATCGGTCGAATTGGCCTTATCATCAATCAGAACCCTTAGGCATAAGCATAAATGAACGACTAAGAAATGCGTTGAAATTATTTCATCCTAATTACTAGAAAAATTCTTTATCAAAATTTATCTAATTACTAAAACTAGGTACAGATTTCTAGATTTTTTCAGGTTAAAATTTCTCATGAAAAATATTGTTTCCTTTTATTACTATGTTCTCATAGAATTTTTTAAATGTAGCTAGTAGTAGAAGAGCGATGAGAGGTGGGGGTGGGTGCAAACTTTCATGTTTTAAAATAGAGATAAGAACATCCGGTCTGCAAGCTATGTAATAGCTGCAAGACATGGAAGAGGTTTTTTAAAGTTTTAAGTTAGGGAATGGTAAGGTTTCAGTATGGTGGTAAGATGGTAAATTTCAGAAAACTTTTGTGGCGTCTAATGTTACAATGTTTTAAGATAGTGGGTAGATTTCTCTATATAATAGTAATAGACCTTTAGTGTATTAAGATCTGTTTTGCAACGAATTAAGATACGGGGTTTGAGATGATGTTATGGTAAATTTCAACAAAGTCTTATCGCCCGAATTTTCCGGAGCTCAATTTTTCCGACACATGGGTTTTTTGACTAAGTCTTAAGAAATGAGGGCATTTTTTTCTCACAAAACTTCGGTATGGTAAGTTTCAGATTTTTTTATGAAATTTTGTTAAAAATTACTTGCAAAAGCTTTTTAATCTTGAAAAGCATTTTTATTTTGAAAAATCAAAAAAAATACTCAGATAGTAAAAATCTTAAGAATTGAGAAACTATATTTTGAGTTGAATCAAACTGATCTCAAAAGCTGTAAAAATAACTTAAATTTCAATTTTATTTTGTCAAAAAACTTCAACTTAGGCCTTTTTTTGCTTTTTGCCTGATCTACCGTCTTCCAATTGAATCCATTTTGAACAAAAATTTTCTCCAAAATTGAATTTTAACTTAAAATTGTATCATTTCAAAAATCGTTTATTTTCCGATGCAAAGTTTCGACAAAAAACCCATTTGCTAAGAAGCTTCAGAAAAAAAAATTCTGATCCAGATGACCATATGTTTTTGCTTTAACCTGAATTCTAATTTTGATCTCAACTTGCAGTGCAAATTTAGGTGTTTTATTATCCAGAATGATCAAGATACAACAAAATTATCCAATTTTTGTATTTTTTTTTCGTCAACTATCAAAAACAGTAAAAACTCAATGATTTTGATGCATAAGTTACCCCTTGTCTGCTTGAAAACTCACAACTGCAAGAACTCAATCAAATACACTAATTTGGGAATTTTATAAAATGATAGCTAGGCAAAACGAATCAATTACTCGATAATTTATAATTATCCACCACTTACTTTGTTACATTTTTTTAAGCAAAAACGTATCCACTTATTAACTCATATTATGTAGTTTTACAGCAAACTTAGAACAACAAACTCCCGTGAGCAAGCCACCATTTCATTGAAGAACTTTGGACCAATTTTCAATGAGATTTTCCGAATAGTTTTAATCTGATTATCGGTCGAATTGGCCTTATCATCAATCAGAACCCTTAGGCATAAGCATAAATGAACGACATAGAAATGCGTTGAAATTATTTCATACTAATTACTAGAAAAATTTTTATCAAAATTTATCTAATTACATAAACTAGGTACCGACTTCTAGATTTTTTCAGGTTACAATTTCTCATAAAAATATTGTTTCCTATGATTACTATGTTCTCATAGAAATTTTCTAATGTAGCTAGTATTAGAAGAGCGATGAGAGGTGGGGGTGGGTGCAAATTTTCATGTTTTAAAATAGAGATAAGAACATCCGGTCTGCAAGCTATGTATTAGCTGCAAGATATGGAATAGGCTTTTTAAAGTATTAAGTTAGGGAATGGTAAGGTTTCAGTATGGTGGTAAGATGGTAATTTTCAGAAAATTTTTGTGGCGTCGAATCTTACAATGTTTTAAGATAGTGGGTAGAGTTCTTTATATAATTTTAATAGACATTTAATGTATGAAGATCTGTTTTGCAACGAATTAAGATACGGGGTTTGAGATGATATTATGGTAAATTTCAACAAAGTCTTATCGCCCGATTTTTCCGGAGCTCAATTTTTCCGCCACATGCGCTTTTGGCTGAGTCTTAAGAATTGAGATGTTTAAGGGCTATCTTTTCTTACAAAACTTCGTTATGGTAAGTTTCAGAATTTTTTTTTGAAAGTTTTTTTTTTAGATTTTTTTAAAAGCATTTTTATTTTGAAAAATCGATAAAAAAACTTTTTGGATGGGAAGTTTCAGATAGTAAAAATCCTACGAATTGAGAAACTATATTTTGAGTTGAATCAATTTGATCTCAAAATCTGTAAAAGAAAATAAAATTTCTGTTTTACTTGACAAAAAACTTCAACTTAGGCCTTTTTTGTTTTCTGTCTGATCTACCGTCTTCCAATTAAATCCATTTCGGATACCAATTTTTTGAAAATTGAATTTTATGTGTAAAATGTTATCATTTCAAAAATCGTTTATTTTTCCAATGCAAAGTTTTGCCGAAAAACCCATTTGCTAAGAAGCTTCAGAAAGGAAATTTCTGATCCAGATAACCGTATGTTTTTGCTTCAACCTTAATTCTAATTTTGAACTCAACTTGTAGTGCAGATTTAGGTGTTTTTTTTTAATCTGGAAATGATCAAGATACAACAGAATTATCCAGTTTTTATATTTTTTAGCGTCAATTATCAAAAATTGTAAAAACTCATTATTTTTGATGCATAAGTTACCCCTTGTCTGCTTGAAAACTCACTACTCCAAAAAATCAATCAAAGACACTAACTTAGGATTATTCTAAAAGGATAGCTAGTCAAAACAAATCAATTAGTCGATATTTTGTAATTATCCACTACTTACTTTTGTTACACAAGGTTAACAAATATGTAATCACTTATTTACTCATATTATGTTCTTTTACCGCAAGTTTAAAACAACAAACTCCCGTGAGCAAGCCACCATTGCAGCTCTCACTGAAGATTTTTGGACCAACTTTCAGTGAGAACTTCACAATATTTTGAATCTGATTATCACTCAAATTGGCCTTATTATCAGAACTTTTAAGCTTAAGCATAAATGAACGACTAAGAAATGCGTTGAAATTAATTCATACTAATTACTAGAAAAATTCTTTATCAAAATTTATCAAATTACTGAAAGGTACCGATTTCTAGATTTTTTCAGGTTATAATTTCTCATGAAAAATTTTGTTTCCTATTATTACTATGATCTCATAGAATTTTTTAATGTAGCTATTAGTAGAAGAGCGATGAGAGGTGGGGGTGGGTGCAGACTTTCATGTTTTAAAATAGAAATAAGAACATCCGGTCTGCAAGCTATGTGTTAGCTGCAAGATATGGAATCATTTTTTATAAAGTATTAATTTAGGGTATGGTAAGGTTTCAGTATGGTGGTAAGATGGTAAATTTCAGAAAACTTTTGTGGCGTCTAATGTTACAATGTTTTAAGATAGTGGGTAGATTTCTCTATATAATAGTAATAGACATTTAATGTATTAAGATCAGTTTTGCCATGAATTAAGATACGAGGTTTGCGATGATATTATGGTAAGTTTCAACAAAATCGTATCGTCCGAATTTTCCGGAGCTCAATTTTTCCGACACATGCGTTTTTTGGCTAAGTCTTAAGAAATGAGGGCTATCTTTTCTTACAAAACTTCGGTAAGGTAAGCTTCAGAATTATTTATGAAATTTTTTTAAAATTTACTTGCAAATTTTTTTAACCTTGAAAAGCATTTTTATTTTGAAGAAACGAAAAAAAAAACTTTTTGGATGGTAAGTTTCAGATAGTAAAAATCTAAAGAATTGAGAAACTATATTTTGAGTTGAATCGAATTGATCTCAAAATCTGTAAAAGTAAATTAAATTTCAATTTTACTGTGTCAAAAACTTCAACTTAGGCCTTTTTTGGTTTTTGCCTGATCTGCCGTCTTCCAATTGAATCCATTTTGGACGAAAATTTTCTCCAAAATTGTATTTTATGTTTAAAATTGTATCATTTCAAAAATCTTTCATTTTTCCGATGCAAAGTTTCGCCAAAAAACCCATCTGCTAAGATTCTTCAGAAATGAAATTTCTGATCCAGTTGACCATATGTTTTTGCTTTAACCTGAATTCTAATTTTGAACTCAATTTGCAGTGCAAATTTAGGTGTTTTATTATCTGAAAATGATCAAGATACAGCAGAATTATCCAATTTTTATATTTTTTTATCGTCAATAATCAAAAACAGTAAAAAGTCAATAATTTTGACGCATAAGTTACCCCTTGTCTGCTTGAAAACTCACTGCTGCAAGAACTCAATCAAAGACAATAACTTAGAAAGTTTATAAAATGATAGCTAGGCAAAACGAATCAATTACTCGATAATTTATAATTATCCACCTTTTACTTTGTTACCATCTTTTAACAAATATGTATCCACTTATTAACTCATATTATGTAACTTTACAGCAACCTTAGAACAACAAACTCCCGTGAGCAAGCCACCATTTCACTGAAGAACTTTGGACCGATTTTCAATGAGAATTTTCGGATAATTTTAATCTGATTATCGGTCGAATTGGCCTTATCATCAATCAGAACCCTTAGGCATAAGTATAAATTAACAACTAAAAACTGCGTTGAAATTGTTTCATACTATTTACTAGAACAATTCATTATCAAAATTTATCAAATTACTAGAACTTTGTACAGATTTCTAGATTTTTTCAGGTTACCATTTCTCATTAAAAATATTGTTTCCTATTATTACTATGTTCTCATAGAACTTTTTAATGTAGCTAGTAATAAAAGAGCAATGAGAAGTGGGCGTGGGTGCAGACTTCTATGTTTTAAGATAGGGAATAGAACATCCGCTCTGAAAGCTATGTAATAAGTTAGAGATTAGATTTCTTATGTTTTATGATATGGAATAGGTTTCTTAATGTATTAACATCTGGAATGGTAAAAATTCAGCGTGATGGTAAAATGGTAGATTTCAGAAAAATTCTCGGCGCCCAATCTTACCATGTTTTAAGATAGTGTGTAGATTTTTCTATGCAATAGAAACAGGCATTCAATGTACTAAGATCAGTTTTGCCATATATTAAGATACAAGGTTTGAGTTTCACCTAATTTTTTGGAAACCGATTTTGCCGGCACATTCGTTTCTTAGCTTTGTCTCAAGAATTGAGGTTTTAAAAGGCAATCTTTTTAAACAAATTATCGGTATGGTAAATTTCAGAATTTTTTTGAAAGTTTTTCAAATTTTACTCGCAAATACAATTTTATTTTGAAAAATCTCTTTTCGCTTGAACAACCGAAAAACAATTTTTAATACGGTAAACTTCAGAAAAATTTTTGGATATTTTTTAAGTTTCTCTTGCGACTACAATTTAATTATGAAAAACAAACATTTTTTTCTCGAAAAAAAAATAAAAATGAAATTTCGATTAGAAACATGGATTCATAAATTGTTAAATCATTTAAATTTTTTGCTCAAAAAAATCTCCAGATTTTTTAAAATCAATCAGCTAATTTTTCTGCCTTCTCAAAAACTGGGTTGACATATCAGTTTCCTCTGTATACTCTATACATTCGTTTTATACTCAAAGTTTTCAATTGCTTGTTTCTGACATTTTTCATTCAACTCCTGAAAGTTTTCGACATCCGCTCATTTACTACTCTTTCAATGTCTTACGTGAGATATTTGGCTCGTCGAAGTATCGGAAGGTTTGACAAAACAGTCGAATTTTTATAATTTAACATTCAAATTGTTCATACAAAAGATATAGAGTGTTTTTCCAAGTATTTTTGATGCCCTAGCTGTGATGGCTTTTTTAACAGGCCGGACATTTTCAACAGACATCTTATGATTTGCAAAGATCGAGTTTGACACATTTATCCAGGGACGTATTTACACTTTGAGAAATGTTATTTGAAAAGTTGGAAGATTTCAATAACTCAGTTTCGAAACATAACAAATTGTTCAACAACCTAGCTATTTTCTTTATTGAGTCAATTGAAAACTACCTAAACAACAACTTGGACTGTAACACACGTTTCAGTTTCTCTATCAATATCCCCGAACCTGATATATAAACCAATTTTTTTTATAACAAGGATCTGCAAAACTTATTATCGATTTTGTAATCAATCTTGAAAGTTTGGCTGAGAAAAGTAAGCTCGAATTGAGAAATAAATTTCAAGAGGTTGAAAGAGTAGTAAATGAGCGGATGTTCAAACTTTTCCAGGAATTGAATGAAAGATGTCGAAAACATCCAACCGGAAACTTTGAGTATGAAGACGAATGTATAGAGGATATAGAGGATAGTTATATGTCAACCAAGTTTTTGAGAAGGCAGAAAAATTAGCTGAAAGGTTTGAAGCAAAATCTGGAGAGGTATCTTAACACGTTACCTGTTTTTGGGTTTAACAGTGGAAGATTTGATCTAAATTTTATCAAGAGCTCTCTCATTCCCTACTTAATCAATGATAAAGAAGCTGAAGTAATGGTTATCAAAAAAGCTAACAATTTGAAATCCTTCAATTTTGGAAAAATAAAGTTTCTCGATAACATGGAATTTTTGGGTGGAGCAACATCTTTAGACTTCTTTTTTAAAGCCTACAAAACAATTGAGCCAAAAATATTTTTCCCTCAGGAGTGGTTTGACAGTTTGACAGTGCTGACATGCTCGAGAATGATGAATTTACCTCTATACGAAGCCTTTTTCAGAGAAACCAAAATCCCCTTGATAAAGACTTCCAGGATTATCAGAACTAAAATCAAGTTGAATTGATGAGCGATAAGCTTAGAAGAAACTTCAATTCGAGACAGTATCAGCATCTGAATGGGATAAATACATATTTTTACAGGAGATTTGGCAGAAACATGGAATGACTACTTTTAAAGTTTTTTTTTTTGCATTGTTCAACAACAAAGTTGTTGTTCCAACCCTTGTAGCAATGCAAAAAATGGTTCAATTTTTTCATCAGAAAGAAATTGATATGTTACAACTTGGATGCACTCTTCCAAATCTGGCAAATATTTGTCTGAACATATCAACTAATGAAAAATCCTGCACATTTTGCAAAAGTGATAAAGATTTGTGCGAGAAAATAAGAGAGGTCATCACAGGTGGACCATCAATTGTGTTCAAGCAAAAAACTGTTGTGGACAAAACCTTTATCAGGAATTCATCAAATATCTGCAAAGCAATCGTTGAAATTCATGCGATCCAGCTCTGTCCCTATTCAATGTGTCAAGATATGCCAACAGGGTTGTACACAAGATGGGAGATGATTCCGATATGCAAAATTTCGAGGCTAGACATAACCGATCTCGCTATTTTGAGAACATGGCCATGTGTTTTTACCAAGAAACGAGACAAAAATGCAGAATTCAGAGCTTCCACACATCTGGAAATTAAAAAAAAAAATGACTTTTTCAATGTAGATGGATATTGCAATCACTGCAAAACAGTGTTTCAAGCTATGGAATGCTATTACCATTTCTGTCCCTGCTAGGAAACTTGTCCATCGTTGAGTGATGAGAATGTTGAGAGAGAAAACAAAAGACGAGAGATGGATGATTTGAGACGGAAATATATTCGCGAAAAAGGATACAAAATCGAAAAGACTTGGAAATGTGAGTGGAGGCAAAACTTCAAAACGAACAAAAACATTAAGAATCACATTCGATCCAACTTTCCTTCAAAAGACTTCTCTCTGCTGACTCTTTACTATAAAAAAGAAGAGATGGATCTCTTCATGGATATATTCAGTGTGACTTAGGGGTTCCAGATAGACTAAAAGCAAATTTTGCTAATTTTCCTCCAATTTTCAAAAACACTGAAAATGAAAGAAATGGTATCGCGGAAAGTATGCAAATTTATGCAATTGAAAATGATCTTCCTAAGCATCCCCAGTGAATGCTAATATCTATTTTCGAACTAGAAAATGGTTCCATCCTTACTGAAATCTACAAACTTCTATAAGGAACTTGGTTTCCAATGTACAAAAGCTTACCGCTTTGTACAGTACTCCTCTTGAAAAGTTCTCAATCACTTTGTTGAGTCAGTTGTTGACGCTAGAAGGGAAGGAAACGAGTTGTTGCAGTGACTATGAAATTTTCAGGTAATTTATCCTACTGTTACCAGATAATGGATAGATTGAGACATACGATCACAAAGTATTTGAATGATGAGAAAACACCCAAAGCAATTATTGAACCACTCTTCAAATGGTTGAACTCTGTTCAGAAAGATTTGTATGATATTACAAAAGTGAACAATTGAGCACAGGGTACCCATAATTGTTGAATTTTTCATTCTGCAGTATGCTAATCTGAGAACGCTTGAGTGTTACTACAAATTTTTTTCGATGTTATTAAGTTTGGGGAATTGCAAATGGCCACGCATGCGCTTTATTTAGCTCTTGTTGAGGAAAAAATGGATGATTGCATTCGTTCGGAGAAAAAAGATGACTGGGAAAAGCTTAGAGAAAAAACACTGCAGAGGTTCAAAAACAAACGAACATGTTGTAGCGTTTACAAAAAAAAAACAAAACAAACGCAGGCCTGGACTGTCTGAAGAAAAATTTACCTGTACGGAGATAGTATGTACATGTAGAAAAAATTATTTTGCTATGACAACAAATCAGACAAGATAAAATTTAACAGCAGAGGATTGAACAAAAGAGTTTTCGATGAATCCGGCGATGGCTCTATGGGAAAACACAGAAAATTACTCGACGAAGCAATCGACTTGACTTCATAAAACAGAGGACTTAGAACCAATAATCAAAAGGTTGCTACATACGAGAAAACGATGGAGGGATTGAGTTACTTTAAGCCGAAAAGACAAGTTCAGAGAAAGCTTTGAGCTAGTAAAAAATGATAGTGTAGCTGCATCCAATTCAGTATTGGTTAATTAACTGTAAGCTTGTGTTAAAATGAGTATAAGAAGCAATGATTTATATACTTGATCTTTTGATCTTAACTTTTAGTCTCAAAATGCTGATATTTTTTCTGGAAGTTTCGTTCGGTTTCAGTGTAGCTTTAGATAGTTTTCAAACAAATAAAACACTATTCAAAACATCTAAATCGAGTTAGCTAAGAAACGCATCTATCGGCAAAATAGAGCCCCAAAAATTTCAGGCGCCAAAATTTTTTTGAAACTTACCATCTTACCATCTCAAACCTCGTATCTCAATACATAGCATAGCTGATCTTAATACATTGAGGTCCGTTACTTTTATATAGAGACATCTTTACACAATCTTAAGACATGGTTAGATTGGGTGCAAAAAAATTTATGAAACTTACCATCTTACCATCACATTGAAACCCTATCAATCCCTATCTTAATACATTAGAAAACCTATTCCCTTTCCTAATATATAGGAAATCTATTCCCTATCTTAATACATAGCTTGAAGACCGGATGTTCTATTCCCCAATTTCAAAATTGGGGGTGTTCACACACACACACACCTCTCCTAATTCTTCTACTACTCACCTATGCCGGAAAAAAAAACTTCTACTTTCTTCTCATTGGCCTCGCTTCTCTTAAGGGTGGCGTGGTTCGCTAAATGACCCAGGCAAACGCCCCGTTTATAAATTGAGCAGTTTTTTTGAAGCGTCGATCAATCGCTTAGGAGGACGCGCAACTTTCAATACATATTCACCAAGAACTCCTGATCGGCACTTTCTGTTGGTTACTACTTTGTCGTAGTAACCCACTAACACGTCATCCTCCTGAATGATTGCAAAGCAACCAAACCTAGTGAAAACCAAATCAAATTACAGATTCAAAAACAAAATTTTGTTGAGATACACTTATCGAATGGTTAAAAAAATAAGTACCTCTTCCAAAGACGGGAAGTGTCACATTACGTATGCCAACCCAGCTTTAGGGTCAATACACGACTCTGCAACTCTTAATGAGCCTCATATGGAAAGCTCCCAATGTGTTTGGCGGTATTTTTCAGACTTTTAGATTTCTCAAGGGGCTGAAATTTTCTCTTTGATCCATCATTGAGCTGCTTCGTCTCATAGTCAACCACCTACTTCAGGTTGCCCAGTTCCACTTTGGTTAAGAGATTGTAATTTTACTCGACAGCTCATGGAATGTGGTCATCTGCTGAGCAAAGATCTGTGCGCGCTGCAGCTGGCGGACGTAACGTTGAGAATGCTGTCGGGATCGCACTGCCAACTGAACCTCTTCGTACGTGTATCCGTCCAATCTCTGGTAAATTCTGATGCTTGCTTCTTCCGCTTCCCCATCTCGAATTTAGGGTTGGTAGACAAAGGCAGAAGCTTTGCAAAACCTTGGCACAACGTTACGTTCCAGAAAGCGCTTTGGCTGCTCCAGATTTATGATACTAATCTTCAAAAAAAGAAAATGATTACACGGGGTTCCATGTCGGTTTCTATTTTGATAAATAATTATCTTTGGAAGACACTTAAACATTATAATGATCTTTCTGGCGTTTGAACTGATCAACTAGTGGAGCAACATTAAGCACAGCGTTCCCAAATGAATTGACGAAAAACAGTTGAGTCGTCACCATTTTTTTGGTGTCCCCTAAAGCCCGCTGAATAACATAGTTCATATTGCTCTTCTTCAAATGGGATCTGGCCTCCACATAGTACAATTTCACAGCTTTTAATAGCCAGACTGGAATTCTTGGGGAGACTCGAGGTGTTGACACTATAAAATTGAGTCATCAAATCGGAACATCAGTGTTTTTTCATCAAACCAGTATATTATAGGTTTAAAAACATACTTACAGGCTGCCGGTTCTATGCTCAGCTCCACAGTACCGTTTTTTTTTTGCTTTTTACTCTATGTTGACAAATGCCTGGACGACAGAATGTACTTTGGTGTTGACGATCATTTTTGAGCATCCCTGTGTATTTGAACAGAAACGTGACAATGGCCCTGAACAATGTCAATTATTCCTTTTGGTTCAAGGTCCCGTTTCTTTTATCGACGCAGTCGTTTGACTTCTCGAGAGTCTCATTCTCATCGGGTTTTCAGCTCGGGAGACTTTTCCAGGTTGCTAAAATTATTATGACTCTGTTTCAGTTTTTCGTTTACCGAAACATGTTATGCTTGTATCATGTCTTATTTCTTCAACTAACGGTTTTGCCTACTATCTCCGTCTCTGCATGATCCCTTTTGCGACTTCCTGATGGCTCGTTGTTTCGAAGGACAGGTGTCAGTATGGTGGTAAGATGGTAAATTTCAGAAAACTTTTGTGGCGTCTAATCTTACAATGTTTTAAGATAGTGGGTAGAGTTCTTTATATAATATTAATGGACATTTAATGTATTAAGATCTGTTTTGCAACGAATTAAGATACGGAGTTTGAGATGACATTATGGTAAATTTCAACAAAGTCTTATCGCCCGAATTTTCCGGAGCTCAATTTTTCCGCCACATGCGTTTTTTGGCAGATTTTTAAGAATTGAGATGTTTAAGGGCTATCTTTTCTTACAAAACTTCCTTATGGTAAGTTTCAGAATTTTTTTTTGAAATTTTTTTTAGATTTTACTTGCAAATACATTTTAATCTTGAAAAGCATTTTTGTTTTGAAAAATCGAAAAAAAAATTTTTTGGATGGGAAGTTTCAGATAGTAAAAATCCTACGAATTGAGAAACTATATTTTGAGTTGAATCAGTTTGATCTCAAAATCTGTAAAAGTAAATAAAACTTCAGTTTTACTTGACTAAAAATTTCAACATAGGCCCTTTTTGGTTTCTGTCTGATCTACCGTCTTCCAATTAAATCCATTTCGGACACAAATGTTTTCGAAAATTGAATTTTATGTGTAAATTGTTATCATTTCAAAAATTGTTTATTTTTCCGATGCAAAGTTTTCCAAAAAAACACATTTGCTAAGAAGCTTCAGAAAGAAAATTTCTGATCCAGATAACCGTATGTTTTTGCTTTAACATTAATTTTAATTTTGAACTCAACTTGTAGTGCAGATTTAGTTGTTTTATTATCTAGAAATGATCAAGATACAACAGAATTATCCAGTTTTTATTTTTTTTAGCGTCAATTATCACAAACTGTAAAAACTCATTAATTTCGATGCATTAGTTACCCCTTGTCTGCTTGAAAACTCACTACTCCAAGAAATCAATCAAAGACACTAACTTAGGATTATTCTAAAAGGATAGCTAGTCAAAACAAATAACTAATAGATATTTTGTAATTGTCCACTACTTATTTTTGTTACAAAAGGTTAATTTTTGGACCGATTTTCAATGAGAATTTCACGATAATTTGAATCTGATTATCGCTCGAATTGGCCTTATCATCAATCAGAATTTTTAAGCATAAGCATAAATGAACGACTAAAAAATGCGTTGAAATTAATTCATACAAATTACTAGAAAAAATCTTTATCAAAATTTATCAAATTACTAAAACTAGGTACCGATTTCTAGATTTTTTCAGGTTAAAATTTCTCATGAAAAATATTGTTTCCTATTATTACTATGTTCTCATAGAATTTTCTTAATGTAGCTAGTAGTAGAAGAACGATGAGAGGTGGGGTGGGTGCAAACTTTCATGTTTTAAAATAGAGATAAGAACATCCGGTCTGCAAGCTATGTATTAGCTGCAAGACATGGAATAGGTTTTTTAAAGTATTAAGTTAGGGAATGGTAAGGTTTCAGTATGGTGGTAAGATGGTAAATTTCAGAAAATTTTTGTGGCGTTTAATCTTACAATGTTTTAAGATAGTGGGTAGAGTTCTTTATATAATATTAATAGACATTTAATGTATTAAGATCTGTTTTGCAACGAATTAAGATACGGGGTTTGAGATGATATTATGGTAAATTTCAACAAAATCTTATCGCCCGAATTTTCCGGAGCTCAATTTTTCCGACACATGGGTTTTTTGGCTAAGTCTTAAGAATTGAGGGCTATTTTTTCTTACAAAACTTCGGTATGGTAAGTTTCAGATTTTTTTATGAAATTTTTTTAATATTTACTTGCAAAAGCTTTTTAATCTTGAAAAGCATTTTTATTTTGAAAAATCAAAAAAAAAATTTCAGATAGTAAAAATCTTAAAAATTGAGAAACTATATTTTGAGTTGAATCAAATTGATCTCAAAAGCTGTAAAAATAACTTAAATTTCAATTTTAATTTTTCAAAAAACTTCAACTTGGGCCTTTTTTTGCTTTTTGCCTGATCTACCGTCTTCCAATTGAATCCATTTTGGACAAAAATTTTCTCCAAAATTGAATTTTATGTTTAATATTGTATCATTTCAAAAATCGTTTATTTTCCGATGCAAAGTTTCGACAAAAAACCCATTTGCTAAGAAGCTTCAGAAAGGAAACTTCCAATCCAGATGACCATATGTTTTTGTTTTAACCAAAATTTTAATTTTGAACTCAACTTGCAGTGCAAATTTAGGTGTTTTATTATCTAGAATGATCAAGATACAACAGAATTATCCATTTTTTTATATTTTTTCTCGTCAATTATCAAAAACAGTAAACACGCAATGATTTTGATGCATAAGTTACCCTTTGTCTGCTTGAAAACTCACTACTGCAAGAACTCAATCAAATACAATAACTTAGGATTTTTATAAAATGATAGCTAGGCAAAACGAATCAATTACTCGATAATTTATAATTATCCACCACTTAGTTTGTTACAACTTTTTAACAAAAACGTATCCACTTATTAACTCATATTATGTAATTTTACAGCAAATTTAGAACAACAAACTCCCGCGAGCAAGCCACCATTGCAGTTCTCACTGAAGAACTTTGGACCGATTTTCAATGAAAATTTCCGAATAGTTTTAATCTGATTATCGGTCGAATTGTCCTTATCTTCAATCAGAACCCTTAGGCATAAGCATAAATGAACGACTAAGAAATGCGTTGAAATTATTTCATACTAATTACTAGGAAAATTCTTTATCAAAATTTATCTAATTACTAAAACTAGGTACCGATTTCTAGATTTTTTCAGGTTAAAATTTCTCATGAAAAATATTGTTTCCTATTATTACTATGTTCTCATAGAAATTTTATAATGTAGCTAGTATTAGAAGAGCGATGAGAGGTGGGGGTGGGTGCAGATTTTCATGTTTTAAAATAGAGATAAGAACATCCGGTCTGCAAGCTATGTATTAGCTGCAAGATATGGAATAGGCTTTTTAAAGTATTAGTTAGGGAATGGTAAGGTTTCAGTATGGTGGTAAGATGGTAAATTTCAGAAAATTTTTGTGGCGTCTAATCTTACAATGTTTTAAGATAGTGGGTAGAGTTCTTTATATAATTTTATTAGACATTTAATGTATGAAGATCTGTTTTGCAACGAATTAAGATACGGGGTTTGAGATCATATTATGGTAAATTTCAACAAAGTCTTATCGCCCGAATTTTCCGGAGCTCAGTTTTTCCGCCACATGCGTTTTTTGGCTGAGTCTTAAGAATTGAGATGTTTAAGGGCTATCTTTTTTTACAAAACTTCGTTATGGTAAGTTTCAGAATTTTTTTTTAAAAGCATTTTTCTTTTGAATAATCGATAAAAAAACTTTTTGGATGGAAAGTTTCAGATAGTAAAAATCCTACGAATTGAGAAACTTTATTTTGAGTTGAATCAATTTGATCTCAAAATCTGTAAAAGTAAATAAAATTTCAGTTTTACTTGACAAAAAACTTCAACTTAGGCCTTTTTTGTTTTCTGTCTGATTTACCGTCTTCCAATTGAAAAAATTTCAAACAAAAGTTTTTTCGAAAATTGAAATTTATGTGTAAAATGTTATCATTTCAAAAATCGTTTATTTTTCCGATGCAAAGTGTTGCAGAAAAACCTATTTGCTAAGAAGCTTCAGAAAGGAAATTTCTGATCCAGATAACCGTATGTTTTTGCTTTAACCTTAATTCTAATTTTGAACTCAACTTGTAGTGCAGATTTAGGTGTTTTTTTTATCTGGAAATGATCAAGATACAACAGAATTATCCAGTTTTTATATTTTTTAGCGTCAATTATCAAAAACTGTAAAAACTCATTATTTTTGATGCATAAGTTACCCCTTGTCTGCTTGAAAACTCACTACTCCAAAAAATCAATCAAAGACACTAACTTAGGATTATTCTAAAAGGATAGCTAGTCAAAACAAATCAATTAGTCGATATTTTGTAATTATCCACTACTTACTTTTGTTACAAAAGGTTAACAAATATGTATCCACTTATTTACTCATATTATGTTCTTTTACCGCAAGTTTAAAACAACAAACTCCCCTGAGCAAGCCACCATTGCAGCTCTCACTGAAGATTTTTGGACCGATTTTCAGTGAGAATTTCACGATAATTTGAATCTGATTATTGCTCAAGTTGGCCTTATTATCAATCAGAACTTTTAAGCTTAAGCATAAATGAACGACTAAGAAATGCGTTGAAATTAATTCATACTAATTACTAGAAAAATTCTTTATCAAAATTTATCAAATTACTGAAACTAGGTACCGATGTCTAGATTTTTTCAGGTTATAGTTTCTCATGAAAAATATTGTTTCCTATTATTACTATGATCTCATAGAATTTTTAATGTAGCTATTAGTAGAAGAGCGATGAGAGGTGGGGGTGGGTGCAGACTTTCATGTTTTAAAATAGAAATAAGAACATCCGGTCTGCAAGCTATGTATTAGCTGCAAGATATGGAATAGTTTTTTTAAAGTATTAAGTAAGGGTATGGTAAGGTTTCAGTATGGTGGTAAGATGGTAAATTTCAGAAAACTTTTGTGGCGTCTAATGTTACAATGTTTTAAGATAGTGGGTAGATTTCTCTATATAATAGTAATAGACATTTAATGTATTAAGATCAGTTTTGCAACGAATTAAGATACGGGGTTTGAGATCATATTATGGTAAATTTCAACAAAGTCTTATCGCCCGAATTTTCCGGAGCTCAGTTTTTCCGCCACATGCGTTTTTTGGCTGAGTCTTAAGAATTGAGATGTTTAAGGGCTATCTTTTTTTACAAAACTTCGTTATGGTAAGTTTCAGAATTTTATTTTAAAAGCATTTTTATTTTGAATAATCGATAAAAAAACTTTTTGGATGGAAAGTTTCAGATAGTAAAAATCCTACGAATTGAGAAACTTTATTTTGAGTTGAATCAATTTGATCTCAAAATCTGTAAAAGTAAATAAAATTTCAGTTTTACTTGACAAAAAACTTCAACTTAGGCCTTTTTTGTTTTCTGTCTGATTTACCGTCTTCCAATTGAAAAAATTTCAAACAAAAGTTTTTTCGAAAATTGAAATTTATGTGTAAAATGTTATCATTTCAAAAATCGTTTATTTTTCCGATGCAAAGTGTTGCAGAAAAACCCATTTGCTAAGAAGCTTCAGAAAGGAAATTTCTGATCCAGATAACCGTATGTTTTTGCTTTAACCTTAATTCTAATTTTGAACTCAACTTGTAGTGCAGATTTAGGTGTTTTTTTTTATCTGGAAATGATCAAGATACAACAGAATTATCCAGTTTTTATATTTTTTAGCGTCAATTATCAAAAACTGTAAAAACTCATTATTTTTGATGCATAAGTTACCCCTTGTCTGCTTGAAAACTCACTACTCCAAAAAATCAATCAAAGACACTAACTTAGGATTATTCTAAAAGGATAGCTAGTCAAAACAAATCAATTAGTCGATATTTTGTAATTATCCACTACTTACTTTTGTTACAAAAGGTTAACAAATATGTATCCACTTATTTACTCATATTATGTTCTTTTACCGCAAGTTTAAAACAACAAACTCCCCTGAGCAAGCCACCATTGCAGCTCTCACTGAAGATTTTTGGACCGATTTTCAGTGAGAATTTCACGATAATTTGAATCTGATTATTGCTCAAGTTGGCCTTATTATCAATCAGAACTTTTAAGCTTAAGCATAAATGAACGACTAAGAAATGCGTTGAAATTAATTCATACTAATTACTAGAAAAATTCTTTATCAAAATTTATCAAATTACTGAAACTAGGTACCGATGTCTAGATTTTTTCAGGTTATAGTTTCTCATGAAAAATATTGTTTCCTATTATTACTATGATCTCATAGAATTTTTAATGTAGCTATTAGTAGAAGAGCGATGAGAGGTGGGGGTGGGTGCAGACTTTCATGTTTTAAAATAGAAATAAGAACATCCGGTCTGCAAGCTATGTATTAGCTGCAAGATATGGAATAGTTTTTTTAAAGTATTAAGTAAGGGTATGGTAAGGTTTCAGTATGGTGGTAAGATGGTAAATTTCAGAAAACTTTTGTGGCGTCTAATGTTACAATGTTTTAAGATAGTGGGTAGATTTCTCTATATAATAGTAATAGACATTTAATGTATTAAGATCAGTTTTGCCATGAATTAATATACGAGGTTTGCGATGATATTATGGTAAGTTTCAACAAAATCGTATCGTCCAAATTTTCCGGAGCTCAATTTTTCCGACACATGCGTTTTTTGGCTAAGTTTTAAGAATTGAGGGCTATCTTTTCTTACAAAACTTCGGTATGGTAAGCTTCAGAATTTTTTATGAAATTTTTTTTAAATTTACTTGCAAATTTTTTGAATCTTGAAAAGCATTTTTATTTTGAAAAAACGAAAAAAAACTTTTTGGATCTTAAGAATTGAGAAACTATATTTTCAGTTGAATCGAATTGATCTCAAAATCTGTAAGAGTAAATTAAATTTCAATTTAACTGTGTCAAAAAACTTCAACTTAGGCCTTTTTTGGTTTTTGCCTGATCTACCGTCTTCCAATTGAATCCATTTTGGACAAAAATTTTCTCCAAAATTGTATTTTATGTTTAAAATTGTATCATTTCAAAAATCGTTCATTTTTCCGATGCAAAGTGTTGCAGAAAAACCTATTTGCTAAGAAGCTTCAGAAAGGAAATTTCTGATCCAGTTGACCATATGATTTTGCTTTAACCTGAATTCTAATTTTGAACTCAATTTGCAGTGCAAGTTTAGGTGTTTTATCATCTGAAAATGATCAAGATACAGCAGAATTATCCAATTTTTATATTTTTTTATCGTCAATTATCAAAAACAGTAAAAATTCAATATTTTTTGTCCCATAAGTTACCCTTTTTCTGCTTGAAAACTCACTACTGCAAGAACTCAATCAAAGACACTAACTTAGAAAGTTTATAAAATGATAGCTAGGCAAAACGAATCAATTACTCGATAATTTATAATTATCCACCTTTTACTTTGTTACCATCTTTTAACAAATATGTATCCACTTATTAACTCATATTATGTAACTTTACAGCAACCTTAGAACAACAAACTCCCGTGAGCAAGCCACCATTTCACTGAAGAACTTTGGACCGATTTTCAATGAGAATTTTCGGATAATTTTAATCTGATTATCGGTCGAATTGGCCTTATCATCAATCAGAACCCTTAGGCATAAGTATAAATCAACAACTAAAAATTGCGTTGAAATTGTTTCATACTACTTACTAGAACAATTCATTATCAAAATTTATCAAATTACTAGAACTTTGTACAGATTTCTAGATTTTTTCAGGTTACCATTTCTCATTAAAAATATTGTTTCCTATTATTACTATGTTCTCATAGAATTTTTTAATGTAGCTAGTATTAAAAGAGCGATGAGAGGTGGGCGTGGGTGCAGACTTCCATGTTTTAAGATAGGGAATAGAACATCCGCTCTGAAAGCTATGTATTAAGTTAGAGATTAGATTTCTTATGTTTTATGATATGGAATAGGTTTCTTAATGTATTAACATCTGGAATGGTAAAATTTCAGCGTGATGGTAAAATGGTAGGTTTCAGAAAAATTCTCGGCGCCCAATCTTACCATGTTTTAAGATAGTGTGTAGATTTTTCTATGCAATAGAAACAGGCATTCAATGTACTAAGATCAGTTTTGGCCATATATTAAGATACAAGGTTTGAGTTTCACCTAATTTTTGGTAGACCGATTTTGCCGGCACATTCGTTTCTTAGCTTTGTCTCAAGCATTGAGGTTTTAAAAGGCAATCTTTTCAAACAAATTATCGGTATGGTAAATTTCAGAATTTTTTTGAAAGTTTTTCAAATTTTACTCGCAAATACAATTTTATTTTGAAAAATCTCTTTTCACTTGAACAACCGAAAAAAAAATTTTAATATGGTAAACTTCAGAAAAATTTTTGGATATTTTTTAAGTTTCTCTTGCGACTACAATTTAATTATGAAAAACAAACATTTTTTTTCTCGAAAAAAAAATAAAAATGAAATTTCGATTAGAAGTATGGATTCATAAATTGTTGAATCATTTAAATTTTTTGCTCAAAAAAATCTCCAGATTTTTTAAAATCAATCAGCTAATTTTTCTGCCTTCTCAGAAACTGGGTTGACATATCAGTTTCCTCTGTATACTCTATACATTCGTTTTATACTCAAAGTTTTCAATTGCTTGTTTCTGACATTTTTCATTCAACTCCTGAAAGTTTTCGACATCCGCTCATTTACTACTCTTTCAATGTCTTACGTGGGATATTTGGCTCGTCGAAGTATCGGAAGGTTTGACAAAACAGTCGAATTTTTATAATTTAACATTCAAATTGTTCATACAAAAGATATAGAGTGTTTTTCCAAGTATTTTTGATGCCCTAGCTGTGATGGCTTTTTCAACAGGCCGGACATTTTCAACAGACATCTTATGACTTCCAAAGATCGAGTTTGACACATTTATCCAGGGACGTATTTACACTTTGAGAAATGTTATTTGAAAAGTTGGAAGATTTCAATAACCCAGTTTCGAAACATAACAAATTGTTCAACAACCTAGCTATTTTCTTTATTGAGTCAATTGAAAACTACCTAAACAACAACTTGGACTGTAACACACGTTTCAGTTTCTCTATCAATATCCCCGAACCTGATATATAAACCAATTTTTTTTATAACAAGGTTCTGCAAAACTTATTATCGATTTTGTAATCAATCTTGAAAGTTTGGCTGAGAAAAATAAGCTCGAATTGAGAAATAAATTTCAAGAGGTTGAAAGAGTAGTAAATGAGCGGATGTTCAAACTTTTCCAGGAATTGAATGAAAGATGTCAAAAACATCCAACCGGAAACTTTGAGTATGAAGACGAATGTATAGAGGATATAGAGGATAGTTATATCTCAACCAAGTTTTTGAGAACGCAGAAAAATTAGCTGAAAGGTTTGAAGCAAAATCTGGAGAGGTATCTTAACACGTTACCTGTATTTGGGTTTAACAGTGGAAGATTTGATCTAAATTTGATCAAGAGCTCTCTCATTCCCTACTTAATCAATGATAAAGAAGCTGAAGTAATGGTTATCAAAAAGGCTAACAATTTGAAATCCTTCAATTTTGGAAAAATGAAGTTTCTCGATATCATGGAATTTTTGGGTGGAGCAACATCTTTAGACTCCTTTTTTAAAGCTTAAAAAACAATTGAGCCAAAAATATTTTTCCCTCAGGAGTGGTTTGACAGTTTGACAGTGCTGACATGCTCGAGAATGATGAATTTACCTCTATACGAAGCCTTTTTCAGAGAAACCAAAATCCCCCTGATAAAGACTTGCAGGATTATCAGAACTAAAATCAAGTTGAATTGATGAGCGATAAGCTTAGAAGAAACTTCAATTCGAGACAGTATCAGCATCTGAATGGGATAAATACATATTTTTACAGGAGATTTGGCAGAAACATGGAATGACTACTTTTAAAGTTTTTTTTGCATTGTTCAACAACAAAGTTGTTGTTCCAACCCTTGTAGCAATGCAAAAAATGGTTCAATTTTTTCATCAGAAAGAAATTGATATGTTACAACTTGGATGCACTCTTCCAAATCTGGCAAATATTTGTCTGAACATATCAATTAATGAAAAATTCTGCACATTTTGCAAAAGTGATAAAGATTTGTGCGAGAAAATAAGAGAGGTCATCACAGGTGGACCATCAATTGTGTTCAAGCAAAAAGCTGTTGTGGTCAAAACCTTTATCAGGAATTCATCAAATATCTGCAAAGCAATCGTTGAAATTCATGCGATCCAACTCTGTCCCTATTCAATGTGTCAAGATATGCCAACAGGGTTGTACACAAGATGGGAGATGATTCCGATATGCAAAATTTCGAGGCTAGACATAACTGATCTCGCTATTTTGAGAACATGGCCATGTGTTTTTACCAAGAAGCAAGACGAAAATGCAGAATTCAGAGCTTCCACACTTCTGGAATTTTTTTTAAAAAATGACTTTTTTAGAGTAGATGGATATTGCAATCACTGCAAAACAGTGTTTCAAGCTATGGAATGCTATTACCATTTCTGTCCCTGCTAGGAAACATGTCCATCGTTGAGTGATGAGAATGTTGAGAGAGAAAACAAAAGACGAGAGATGGATGATTTGAGACGGAAATATATTCGCGAAAAAGGATACAAAATCGAATAGACGGGGAAATGTGAGTGGTGGCAAAACTTCAAAACGAACGAAAACATTAAGAATCACATTCGATCCAACTTTCCTTCGAAAGACTTCTCTCTGCTGACTCTTTACTATAAAAAAGAAGAGATGAATCTCTTCATGGATATATTCAGTGTGACTTAGGGGTTCCAGATAGACTAAAAGCAAATTTTGCTAATTTTCCTCCAATTTTCAAAAACACTGAAAATGAAACAATGGTATGGCGGAAAGTATGCAAATTTATGCAATGGAAAATGATCTTCCTAGGCATCCCCAGCGAATGCTAATACCTATTTTTGAACTAGAAAATGGTTCCATCCTTACTGAAATCTACAACCTTCTATAAGGAACTTGGTTTCCAATGTACAAAAGCTTACCGCTTTGTACAGTACTCCTCTTGAAAAGTTCTCAATCACTTTGTTGAGTCAGTTGTTGACGCTAGAAGGGAAGGAAACGAGTTGTTGCAGAGACTATGAAATTTTCAGGTAATTTATCCTACTGTTACCAGATAATGGATAGATTGAGACATACGATCACAAAGTATTTGAATGATGAGAAAACACCCAAAGCAATTATTGAACCACTCTTCAAATGGTTGAACTCTGTTCAGAAAGATTTGTATGATATTACAAAAGTGAACAATTGAGCACAGGGTACCCATAATTGTTGAATTTTTCTTTCTGCAGTATGCTAATCTGAGAACGCTTGAGTGTTACTACAAATTTTTTGAGATTTCTTTCGATGTTATTAAGTTTGGGGAATTGCAAATGGCCACGCATGCGCTGTATTTAGCTCTTGTTGAGGAAAAATCGATGATTGCTTTCGTTCGGAGAAAAAAGATGACTGGGAAAAGCTTAGAGAAAAACACTGCAGAAGTTCAAAAACAAACGAACATGTTATAGCGTTTACAAAAAAAAAACAAAACAAACGCAGGCCTGGTCTGTCTGAAGAAAAATGTACCTGTACGGAGATAGTATGTACATGTAGAAAAAATTAATTTTGCTATGACAACAAATCAGACAAGATAAAATTTAACAGCGGAGGATTGAACAAAAGAGTTCTCGATGAATCCGGCGATGGCTCTATGGGAAATCACAGAAAATTACTCGACGAAGCAATCGACTTGACTTCATAAAACAGAGGACTTAGAACCAATAATCAAAAGGTTGCTACATACGAGAAAACGATGGAGGGATTGAGTTACTTTTACCCAAAAAGACAAGTTCAGAGAAACCTTTGAGCTAGTAAAAAATGATAGTGTAGCTGCATCCAATTCAGTATTGGTTAATTAACTGTAAGCTTGTGTTAAAATGAGTATACGAAGCAATGATTTATATACTTCATCTTTTGATATTAACTTTTTTTCTCAAAATGCTGATATTTTTTCTCGAAGTTTCGTTCGTTTTCAGTGTAGCTTTAGATAGTTTTCAAACAAATAAAACACTATTCAAAACATTTAAATCGAGTTAGCTAATAAACGCATCTATCGGCAAAATAGAGCCCCAAAAATTTCAGGCGCTAAAATTTTTTTCAAACTTACCATCTTACCATCTCAAACCTCGTATCTCAATACATAGCATAGCTGATCTTAATACATTGAAGGTCCGTTACTTTTATATAGAGACATCTTTACACAATCTTAAGACATGGTAAGATTGGGTGCCAAAAAAATTTATGAAACTTACCATCTTACCATCACATTGAAACCCTATCAATCCCTATCTTAATACATTAGAAAACCTATTCCCTTTCCTAATATATAGGAAATCTATTCCCTATCTTAATACATAGCTTGCAGACCAGATGTTCTATTCCCCATCTTCAAAATTGGGGGTGTTCACACACACACACACACCTCTCCTAATTCTTCTACTACTCACCTATGCCGGAAAAAAAACAACTTCTACTTTCTTCTCATTGGCCTCGCTTCTCTTAAGGGTGGCGTGGTTCGCTAAATGACCCAGGCAAACGCCCCGTTTATAAATTGAGCAGTTTTTAATTGAAGCGTCGATCAATCGCTTAGGAGGACGCGCAACTTTCAATACATATTCACCAAGAACTCCTGATCGGCACTTTCTGTTGGTTACTACTTTGTCGTAGTAACCCACTAACACGTCATCTTCCTGAATGATTGCAAAGCAACCAAACCTAGTGAAAACCAAATCAAATTACAGATTCAAAAACAAAATTTTGTTGAGATACACTTATCGAATGGTTACAAAAATAAGTACCTCTTCCAAAGACGGGAAGTGTCACATTACGTATGCCAACCCAGCTTTAGGGTCAATACACGACTCTGCAACTCCTAATGAGCCTCATATGGAAAGCTTCCAATGTGTTTGGCGGTATTTTTCAGGCTTTTAGATTTCTCAAGGGGCTGAAATTTTCTCTTTGATCCATCATTGAGCTGCTTCGTCTCATAGTCAACCACCTGCTTCAGGTTGCCCAGTTCCACTTTGGTTAAGAGATTGTAATTTTACTCGACAGCTCATGGAATGTGGTCATCTGCTGAGCAAAGATCTGTGCGCGCTGCAGCTGGCGGAAGTAACGTTGAGAATGCTGTCGGGATCGCACTGCCAACTGAACCTCTTCGTACGTGTATCCGTCCACTCTCTGGTAAGTTCTGATGCTTGCTTCTTCCGCTTCCCCATCTCGAATTTAGGTTTGGTAGACAAAGGCAGAAGCTTTGCAAAACCTTGGCACAACGTTACGTTCCAGAAAGCGCTTTGGCTGCTCCAGATTTATGATACTAATCTTCAAAAAAAGAAAATGATTACACGGGATTCCATGTCGGTTTCTATTTTGATAAATAATTATCTTTGGAAGACACTTAAACATTATATTGATCTTTCTGGCGTTTGAACTGATCAACTAGTGGAGCAACATTAAGCACAGCGTTCCCAAATGAATTGACGAAAAACAGTTGAGTCGTCACCACTTTTTTGGTGTCCCCTAAAGCCCGCTGAATAACATAGTTCATATAGCTCTTCTTCAAATGGGATCTGGCCTCCACATAGTACAATTTCACAGCTTTTAATAGCCAGATTGGAATTCTTGGGGAGACTCGAGGTGTTGACACTATAAAATTGAGTCATCAAATCGGGACATCAGTGTTTTTTCATCAAACCAGTATATTATAGGTTTAAAAACATACTTACAGGCTGCCGGTTCTATGCTCAGCTCCACAGTACCGTTTTTTTTTGCTTTTTACTCTATGTTGACAAATGCCTGGACGACAGAATGTACTTTGGTGTTGACGATCATTTTTGAGCATCCCTGTGTATTTGAACAGAAACGTGACAATGGCCCTGAACAATGTCAATTATTCCTTTTGGTTCAAGGTCCCGTTTCTTTTATCGACGCAGTCGTTTGACTTCTCGAGAGTCTCATTCTCATCGGGTTTTCAGCTCGGGAGACTTTTCCAGGTTGCTAAAGTTATTATGACTCAGTTTCAGTTTTTCGTTTACCGAAACATGTTATGCTTGTATCATGTCTTATTTCTTCAACTAACGGTTTCGCCTACTATCTCCGTGTCTGCATGGTCCCTTTTGCGACTTCCTGATGGCTCGTTGTTTCTGTGGTCTCTTGACTTCGTGGGCGCAACAGCTCGTGGGATTTGGGTTCCTCTCATGGTCATGCGGTTTTATTTCAATTCCTCGATATCGAGGAAACGCCGATGGCCTTGGAGAATTCGGATACGGTGATGCCGAAATATAGGAATCCAGTCAGGCTGGATATGGCTAGTACTGCTGATGCTAGCACTGATGTACCATCGAGAGGCCTGTATAGACATGTCGCAGAGGGATATGTGGTTGCTCATTTGTCGGCAGAATTGGCGAGGCGAAAGGTCGAAGAGGTGCTCGCAAAAGGGTTACCCGTGTCGGAGGATTAAATGATGTTGTCTCTGGTGCGGCTAATGGTGACTGAGGCAAATGATGTTAGAAGGCACTGCGAATGGTGATAGAAAACTGGAAGGCACTGAACATGAGCTTTCTTCGTTCGGCATTTTATTTGGGTCCGTAATTTTTACTAGTTTCGGATGAAAAATGAGAGATGCAACTAACTTTGAGCAGAAGATGATAAACTGATTTTTATTTAGCGGCCAAGCTCTCACCGAAATTAGAGTGCATGCAATCAAGTTATCAGTCCACTCGATTGCTTGGAGAATTTCCACTCTTTTTAGCACAGCAGGCGACTGTAGCATCTATGCCATAACTGCGACTTAAAGATAACACGGCTACTAGATAATGACGTCTTCACTGATAAAAACTACAGTGCAGTTCTTATCAGTGAAGCCGCCATTATTTGTGACAAATTAATCCTGCATCAGGTAAATTGTCCTTAGTCAGTTCTTGAACCAAGACTTATTTCATTTCAACCATTCAATCGCTCGAGAAGTGCCATCTTCAGCGTCCCAGAAGACGGAGAAGAAAACGCAGCAGCATGGAATATAAGAAAGTTCTTCGAACACAATGATGCTTGTGTCATCAGCAAAAGGCGGAATTCGAGATGAGAGAAGCTATCGCTCAGTTTATGACGGCTGCACAGGGACTCGATGTTCTTTTTCGAACATGCCGGGAGTGTAAAAAAAAGATTGTCATCATCAACGACCATTTCGTGTCCCAGTGCAGAGTTCGTTTGGTCGACAAACCACAGGATACTGCGGGACATAAAACTTCAAGCAGCGGCAGTTTTTACGCTAAAAACTCCGATTTGAGAAACGACTCACAAATCGAATCAAGGAAACAATTCGGAGAATCACTGCCACACGATTTCTTGAAAATTTAAATAAGGATGCTGAGAAACCTAGACCTGAACAAAAAACCCTCAGAGTCCAAGTCCAAAAAAAACAAACAAGGAGGAAAACCGCAGGAAGATCATTTGAGTCGCCTTGATTATTTTGAAGTGCCGGAAAATGACCTCTCGTTGAAGTTTTATCCTTGCATCAACGGTGTAATACTGGTAAATTTATCATGTAACTAATCAAATGTGTAACCAAACTACTAATCAATCACATCCAACTAACCTTATATTCTGTATGATCATCGATTTCATCTGATATCCTGTAAATTTGTGCTGCAGTTCTGGATGCAATTGATTCTTATAAAAATCGGTTTTATAGTTTGCCGTAATCTAACTATAAACCGTATTCTAATTTGTGATTATAGCTAAGATCGACTATCTTGCGCGCCGTAGAAAGTTTCCTTGTCGATGAAATGAAATTCGGTTACACAAAGAAGCGAGCATTTTCTGGATTGAGTTCTATCGAAAATGCGAAGGTCGCTCTGAGAATGCCTTGTGTTATGATGGAGCTTGCTTAAGAAGAGTTTTTGTTATTTTGCTGTTTGATTCAAATTCGATTTTTTTTCCAAAAACAATTAAGACTTATTCTCTTGTGCTTGGTTTCAGCAAAAAATTAGCTGCGATCTGAGTGATATCACACACCTACTAGCCGAACTTTTGCGACGCTTTCGGCAATAAAAATGTGCAAGGGCTTGATGAGGAAAAAATTAGGGCGAACTTTCGTTATGGTTCCAGCTTCACCAGTAACCAGAAAAGCAATCCGTTTATCATTCACACAGTGGGCTGCTAAGGTTTTGGGAAGTGTAACCTCAAAATTTTTTGGATGCCATCAACCTTGGATTAGTAAACTTGGGGAAAATTGGGATTTTTTGCCAGCAAAACACGAGCGTGAGCTGGACACTCTGAAAAAACCTCTGAAAATCAACGAACACAGAGATTCCCTCATGAGCACAATCCACTCCCATATAAATGCATGCCGTGGTAGATATCCCGTAAAGAATAACTACCCAGAAGTGATCAGAGATAATATGGCCTAGTCGGACCAAGATTTTCTTATGACTAGGCATGAACAACTTGAACTGTTTACTGTTTGTTGTTATGACTGTTTGTTATTATTTGAGCTCTTTAAATTAGCCCATTTCTTTTCACTGTATGCAGCATGTGTTATGGTCTTAAAGTTATGCCGGACCGTCAAAGTTGCCCAAAGTGAGTGCACTATCTCTTTAAAGTTAATTCGTTCATCGAAAGTAATTTCTCTTTTAAAAAAAATTATTTCGAGAAAATAGGGTTTAGATTAAAAAAATTACAAAAACTAAACGTTTACAGTTAAAAAATGTAAATTTCAAAAACACAAAAATTTCTTCCTCAGAACGTTATTTTATCAAACTATATGTTCACAATTTGAAAGTTTTTTAAAAAGGCTAAATTGAAACAAATCTAGTTTAATTAAATTGATCGAAGGGAGCTGATGAAATTAGATGAGCTTACTTCACTTTGTTCAATTGTTCATTTTGCCAACATTGATATTGATGGCAGGAATTGAGATCAAACTAGGGTTGACAGGAATGGTTGTTGAGGAGGTATATTTGACAGGAAGTGAGATCGTAGTTTGGTTTGTTCGACAGGAATGTAGATCGAAGTTGGGCTACATGAATTGAGATCGAAGTTGGCTAGACTGGATTTCAGATTGAAAGTTTTTCAACGGGTTGCTGATCTACGTAGTTGCTGGTGACCAACTAATGAACAGAAAGGTATGAACAAAACGTTACTACCTATAAACAAAATGCGGATTCCACTGACAGTTTGCGAATTCCACTTACAGTTTGCGGATTGCGCATACAGTTACGGGTTCTGCAATAACTCAACTAAACAATACAAAAGTCTTATTGTTTGTTTGTGGATTCCACAAACTGTTCTGGTTTCTGCAAGTACAGTTGCGGGTTCCGCAAGTTAGCCTATATTTGAGCAATTTTGAGCGGTATAAAACTGTGGAATCCAAATCAGCGGAGAAGTAGCATTGTTGCAGATTCTGCGACAAACCGAATTTGGGCCTGTTGCGCATTCCGCTTACAATGCACAGATTGAAATAATTGAGCTCATGAATTACTCTACAGAAACAAAGATATAGAACCGAGCTGACCTCTAATCGAAAGTTCAAAAATTAAACTGTACAACATTCTTTTGAAAGGTTAAAGAAAAAAATCGACATCTCAAAGAAAGGGACACAGCGTTACCAATTTCATATATATATTTTTTCAATTTCCTTTTGATCGTCTGGTTTTGCTCTTTTATCATTGCCATACCTAAGTATAATACATAAGCATCATTCGCTCCCTTTATTCAATCTCATTATTGATTTCACGTCCCACGATTGCGATAAATCTCACCACAAGGATTGAGGAACTACGGAAATAGGTTACCGCAGTTGGCAGCACATAAGGCAGTGTGGTAAAGATAGTAGAAAATTGGAGTGAAATTGAAAGAAAATTGACCAGGCCCTCAGAAGCGTTAGATTAATTACATCAGAGGCGCTGCACATTAGGAAAAAGAGACCGACAATTACCACGCGCGACGAGTTTAGAAGCAGGGAGCGGACACTAAGGCTATAGTTCCAGAATTGAAAGTTTTTTTGTTAAACTAAAAACATTGAAATAATTTACATGTTAGCTTGGAATTAGCAACAAAACGAAATTGTAAAAACATAAATTTGAAAATTCTCAGAAATTTGTGGCTAAATTAATAAAATTGTTATATAACAGTTATTTGATAATTTTAGTAACAATTGTGGAGTTGTGATTGGGCAAAAATTTTAGATTTTGCGACGTGTATGACACTTTTCATTATTTTTGATCTTTCTGTACAGATTAGTTTAGAATTAAAAAACCTGTTATGCACAAAAGTGTGGGAGAACGTTTCTTTAAATTTACAATTTTAACGCATTCTCGATCTATAAACCTAATTCGTATTACCAATCGCATTAACTACATTCAGAGTGTAGAAAGCAGCGATGGAATAAGAAACGTATATTGCGTAAGCTGAGATTTGCAAAATAAAAATTGATCGTTGCTATTTATTTCTCCGGAAAAAATGGAAAGATAAAAACTAACTTGGGAGCAAATTTGAATGAATTGAAAATCTGCTAATAGAACTCTGTTCTTGCAGCCAGATCTTGGTAACGGCAAATAATTTTCTTAATATTCTAACCGATTTTGAATGGAACAACTATGAACCAATTATGATGTATGGAACATTTTTATATACGAAGTGTTTCCATTTAACTGTAGAACACAATTCATGATTCACTGGACGGTTCTGTTAAATTTGAAATATAGCAAAAACGGAACGCGTACTAAGGAAAGTGAGCAGGAATCAAAACTTAAAATCTGGACTCAAAGCCTGGATTCAAAATCTTTAAACCTGGGCTAATCTTTTTAACACTTAACTGTATTGATGCATTTGTAGAGTAAATGAAGTGTTTTTTCGTCCTCTTCACCTAGTGTTATCATGAAGAGACTACGGAAATTATGCTCGGTCAGACCAAGATCTGTTGGCCTCGAATATTATAGTGAAACTTTGTTGCTTTACAACAATTTGTTTTTGGAAAAGGTAAGAAAAACTTGATTATATGTTAATCTGTTTTTGTAAGTCTTTGATTACATGTTACCACGCCCCCTCAATCCACCCTCAACCTTCCACTGCTCCACACTCGCAAAATTATAGAGGAAGCTCCACTATAGAACGCACTTGGTCAAAACCCCCCAAGAACTCATTGAAAACACGAGGAAAATATACACCCAAATGGTCAACTGGAAACCGGTCTTTAAGAGCCTATCAAAAAATAAAGTTATTCACAGTTTCATTGAAAACGTCATTAGATCTCTGAACAGCCTAATAGAAAACAACAAAAGATCCTTCGCAATGCATGCAGCAAAGGTCTTCCACAATTATTACAGTGCAGAACAAAGTCCAAAAAGGATGGATCTTTATCTAAAACAGTAGCAATGCGACTTAAGCAAGGGAAAGACGGAAACTGGGTGACCTATATAACGAAGGAAGGCGCTGCAATTGCGCTTGACCAGAAAACTAAACAAAAAACTGCAACTGAAGCATAACAGTTCAACAAACAAATGAATACTGGAAAAATATCCAGAGCAATAGCAAAAAAAATTTATTACACCAGTCTCAAATCAATCTTATTTTTCCCTCAAGCGATATTTGATAAGATAAACGGTCAGCAGATCAAGAAAGCAGCCATGAGAATGCACGGATCTCATTGATCATCTGGCCTTGATGCAAATGAATGAAGACGTTTTTTAACACACTCCGGACAACAATCAGTTGAGATTTCAAAAATAATAGCTAAAATTGTCAAAAAATAGCTACAGAAGAACTAAATTCACAAATAAGGGAACCATATAACGCATGTAGATTACTACCCCTAAAAAAGAAACCAGGAGTAAGACGCATAGGCATAGGAGAAGTTATGCGTAGGATAAAAAGACGAACAAAAACCAGTTGCCTAAAAAACGAGTTCATGTCGCTTGAATTTTACTTAAATTCTAAAATAAGTAAAATTCTAAATTAAGCAATCTCTCTGTTTGAAATACCAACCCTAACTAGGGTAAAAAAAGGCATTGAAAATGCGATCTACACGCTAAGAGATCAATACAGCAAAACCTCCGCCGGTGCTGTTTTACTGATAGATGCTGAAAAAGCTTTCAACTCGCTAAACCGAGAATTGGCATTGAAAAGAGTTTAAAAAAACTGCCAATTTGTTTTGACATCGGTTAAGAACTCGTACTTCAACCCATCTAAACTGTTTGTTAACAAAAAAAATCATGCACTCCCAAAAGGGGACGATCCAGGGGATCCGCCAGCAATGGCCATGTACGAGCCATAAAAACCCTCATATAACTTTTATCAGCAGACAACGTAATACAGAAATGGTACGCAGACGACGGAAATGCATTTGTTAAATTAAGCAATCTCTCTCGATAAAATTGTAACACTAGGTAAATTTTTTGGTTTTGGCTACTATGTTAAAACATCCTAATGCCAACTCAGACTCAAGGATGAAAAATTCGGTGATGCTGAGAAAGTCTTCGAAAATACAGGAATCACCATAAAGGAAGGCGCCCGAGTGCTTGATTCTGTTATAGGAAAAGTTCTTCGAGTTTCAACAAAATGAACAAATTAAAAACTTGTAAAAAAAATAACTAAAGTCGCTAAAACCTTCCGCCAAACGTTTGTTTCTAAGTGGGTTCAAGAAAATCTTTCTTTTCTAACCAGGACAACGCCTAACATTATGTAAAACTTGTGAAAAGATGATCAAAGAACAAGTAGTACCTAACCTAGTACTTAAAGACACATTAAACCACCTTAAAATGGGCGGCCTTAAAATCAAGATTCCTCTGACCATGAATGTTTTCTAAGCTGCTGTAAGAAAACATCACTAATACTGGAATTTCACAATCCTGTTACAGCAATGAAAAAACAAGAGAAAATTTTTTAAGAAAACCGAAAAAAGTGAAACATAATAGAACAAACCGAAAGCAAACAAACCTCATTAACTCCTTGATGAAGCCAATAAAAATGCTCTAAGTGGCTCAATGCTTTATCACTAAGCAGATACAACTTCAACCCGAAAAAAAAAAATTTAGATATGATTTTTACTTAAGATACGCATACAAATATTACGAAACGCTGAAGAACTCCAAATATCAGCAAAAAAATTAAAATGTAGAGCAGAGTAGGTTTTTCCCGCTGATTTTCGGATCCAACAGCCACGCGCACGATGCATCAATTAACCAAAAAAGCTAATTGAAAAAAGACAAGAAAGCCAAAAAGAATCGTTAACTACATAAAAACTATAATAAGCTTTGCGCTCCTGAGGAGCTCTATACTTTGTATAAGGGGGTGCAGATCGCTACGCAAAGTTCAATTTATCGACAACTCCATAAGCGCTTTTGTAGAGGAAGGACGGCTAAGATAAATTAACATTAACGATGCATTTAATGCTGATATATGACTTCATTGCTGATATATATGCATTTTTATATCGCAGGTATGGCCCTATCCAGCTTGTGCACTTACTGTAACTAAACGGAAGGGCCCTTTTTGTAATTTAGTTTTTTAGATTAAAAAAAATTATTAGGTATATTTTACATCCCACTAAAAACAAACTCAAACTTCAAAACAATTTTTAACGTAAGTCATTCATATTTTTGGCCAAAATTGCACATTTTTTATAGGAGAGCTAATTTATCAGATGGATTCGAACTTAAAAGTTCAAACAGCTATGAAAATTTGGGCGATAGATAACTGTCTTCGCTTCATTCATTGACAATTAAATTTTAAAACTGTCTTGCTACTCCTCTCTTAGATCATGTCAACTAATCGAATAGAACTGGGTGTCCTCCAACCCAAACTCTACAAACTGTTCAGCTATTTGATTGGGTCTCATGACCAGGTTGAACTCGTCCATATACTTCTTTGGGTCACGCATCTTTCTGTACGAAACCAACATTTGAAATCATATTAAATTGAAATTCCTTTCAAGCACAGATGCCGAAATTTATTTTTAAAAACGCGCACTACCAAAAACTGTTAGCTTTATTAGGCAAAACGCTCATCCTACCTGCTCTAAAGCGTGCACAAAGGACTCATAAGTCCATAATGCAATACAGTCTGAAGAGATGCAAGTGCCGATTGCAGCTTGGCAATTGGTTCCAACTCAGCGATGAAGGTCTTCACTCTAACATCGCAACTCGCTGCTCCCTCACAGCGAAAGAGGTATCCATACAGAGCCATAATTGCCTATATTTGAGCAATTTTGAGCGGTATAAAACTGTTGAATCCAAATCAGCGGAGAAGATCGATAAAAAGTAGCATTGTTGCAGATTCTGCGACACATCGGATTTGGGCCTGTTGCGCATTACGCTTACAATGCACAGATTGAAATGTTTGAGCTCGTGAATTACTCTACAGAAATTAAAATAAAGAACCGAGCTGACCTCTAATCGAAAATTCAAAAATTAAACTGTACAACATTCTTTTGAAAGGTTAAAGAAAAAAATCGACATCTCAAAGAAAGGGATACAGCGTTACCAATTTCATATATATATTTTTTCAATTTCCTTTTGATCGTCTGGTTTTGCTTTTTTATCATTGCCATACCTAAGTATAATACATAAGCATCATTCGCTCCCTTTATTCAATCTCATTATTGATTTCACGTCCCACGATTGCGATAAATCTCACCACAAGGATTGAGGAACTACGGAAATAGGTTACCGTAGTTGGCAGCACATAAGGCAGTGTGGTAAAGATAGTAGAAAATTGGAGTGAAATTGAAAGAAAATTGACCAGGCCCTCAGAAGCGTTAGATTAATTACATCAGAGGCGCTGCACATTAGGAAAAAGAGACCGACAATTACCACGCGCGACGAGTTTAGAAGCAGGGAGCGGACACTAAGGCTATAGTTCTAGAATTGAAAGTTTTTTTGTTAAACTAAAAACATTGAAATAATTTACATGTTAGCTTGGAATTAGCAACAAAACGAAATTGTAAAAACATAAATTTGAAAATTCTCAGAAATTTGTGGCTAAATTAATAAAATTGTTATATAACAGTTATTTGATAATTTTAGTAACAATTGTGGAGTTGTGATTGGGCAAAAATTTTAGATTTTGCGACGTGTATGACACTTTTCATTATTTTTGATCTTTCTGTACAGATTAGTTTAGAATTAAAAAACCTGTTATGCACAAAAGTGTGGGAGAACGTTTCTTTAAATTTACATCTATAAACCTAATTCGTATTACCAATCGCATTAACTACATTCAGAGTGTAGAAAGCAGCGATGGAATAAGAAACGTATATTGCGTAAGCTGAGATTTGCAAAATAAAAATTGATCGTTGCTATTTATTTCTCCGGAAAAAATGGAAAGATAAAAACTAACTTGGGAGCAAATTTGAATGAATTGAAAATCTGCTAATAGAACTCTGTTCTTGTAGCCAGATCTTGGTAACGGCAAATAGTTTTCTTAATATTCTAACCGATTTTGAATGGAACAACTATGAACCAGTTATGATGTATGGAACATTTTTATATACGAAGTGTTTCCATTTAACTGTAGAACACAATTCATGATTCACTGGACGGTTCTGTTAAATTTGAAATTTAGCAAAAACGGAACGCGTACTAATGAAAATGAGCAGGAATCAAAAATTAAAATCTGGACTCAAAGCCTGGATTCAAAATCTTTAAACCTGAGCTAGTCTTTTTAACACTTAACTGTATTGATGCATTTGTACAGTAAATGAAGTGTTTTTTCGTCCTCTTCACCTAGTGTTATCATGAAGAGACTACGAAAATTATGCTTGGTCAGACCAAGATCTGTTGGCCTCGAATATTATAGTGAAACTTTTTTGCTTTACAACAATTTGTTTTTGGAAAAGGTAAGAAAAACTTGATTATATGTTAGTCTGTTTTTGTAAGTCTTTGATTACATGTTACCACGCCCCCTCAATCCACCCTCAACCTTCCACTGCTCCACACTCGCAAAATTATAGAGGAAGCTCCACTATAGAACGCACATGGTCATAACCCCCCAAGAACTCATTGAAACCACGAGGAAAATATACACCCAAATGGTCAACTGGAAACCGGTCTTTAAGAGCCTATCAAAAAATAAAGTTATTTACAGTTTCTTTGAAAACGTCATTAGATCTCTGAACAGCCTAATAGGAAACAACAAAAATTCCTTCGCAATGCATGCAGCAAAGGTCTTCCACAGTTATTACAGTGCAGAACAAAGTCCAAAAAGGATGGATCTTTATCTAAAACAGTAGCAATGCGACTTAAGCAAGGGAAAGACGGAAACTGGGTGACCTATATAACGAAGGAAGGCGCTGCAATTGCGCTTGACCAGAAAACTAAACAAAAAACTGCAACTGAAGCATAACAGTTCAACAAACAAATGAATACTGGAAAAATATCCAGAGCAATAGCAAAAAAAATTTATTACACCAGTCTCAAATCAATCATATTTTTCCCTCAAGCGATATTTGATAAGATAAACGGTCAGCAGATCAAGAAAGCAGCCATGAGAATGCACGGATCTCATTGATCATCTGGCCTTGATGCAAATGAATGAAGACGTTTTTTAACACACTCCGGACAACAATCAGTTGAGATTTCAAAAATAATAGCTAAAATTGTCAAAAAATAGCTACAGAAGAACTAAATTCACAAATAAGGGAACCATATAACGCATGTAGATTACTACCCCTAAAAAAGAAACCAGGAGTAAGACGCATAGGCATAGGAGAAGTTATGCGTAGGATAAAAAGACGAACAAAAACCAGTTGCCTAAAAAACGAGTTCATGTCGCTTGAATTTTACTTAAATTCTAAATTAAGTAAAATTCTAAATTAAGCAATCTCTCTGTTCGAAATACCAACCCTAACTAGGGTAAAATAAGGCATTAAAAATGCGATCTACACGCTAAGAGATCAATACAGCAAAACCTCCGCCGGTGTTGTTTTACTGATAGATGCTGAAAAAGCTTTCAACTCGCTAAACCGAGAATTGGCATTGAAAAGAATTTAAAAAAACTGCCAAATTGTTTTGACATCAGTTAAGAACTCGTACTTCAACCCATCTAAACTGTTTGTTAACAAAAAAAATCATGCACTCCCAAAAGGGGACGATCCAGGGGATCCGCCAGCAATGGCCATGTACGAGCCATAAAAACCCTCATATAACTTTTATCAGCAGACAACGTAATACAGAAATGGTACGCAGACGACGGAAATGCATTTGTTAAATTAAGCAATCTCTCTCGATAAAATTGTAACACTAGGTAAATTTTTTGGTTTTGGCTACTATGTTAAAACATCCTAATGCCAACTCAGACTCAAGGATGAAAAATTCGGTGATGCTGAGAAAGTCTTCGAAAATACAGGAATCACCATAAAGGAAGGCGCCCGAGTGCTTGATTCTGTTATAGGAAAAGTTCTTCGAGTTTCAACAAAATGAACAAATCAAAAACTTGTAAAAAAAATAACTAAAGTCGCTAAAACCTTCCGCCAAACGTTTGTTTCTAAGTGGGTTCAAGAAAATCTTTCTTTTCTAACCAGGACAACGCCTAACATTATGTAAAACTTGTGAAAAGATGATCAAAGAACAAGTAGTACCTAACCTAGTACTTAAAGACACATTAAACCACCTTAAAATGGGCGGCCTTAAAATCAAGATTCCTCTGACCATGAATGTTTTCTAAGCTGGTGTAAGAAAACATCACTAATACTGGAATTTCACAAACCTGTTACAGCAATGAAAAAACAAGAGAAAAATTTTTAAGAAAACCGAAAAAAGTGAAACATAATAGAACAAACCGAAAGCAAACAAACCTCATTAACTCCTTGATGAAGCCAATAAAAATGCTCTAAGTGGCTCAATGCTTTATCACTAAGCAGATACAACT